>NW_028148594.1:0-43828 GCF_965153285.1 Podarcis tiliguerta | reverse complement strand
TATTTTTTTGAAAAATCCTAGCCCCGGGGGTCACAATTTCAGCAAAAATCTGACTTTTGGCTATTCGCTCAAAAATGGTGCCAAACGCTTGCAAATGCTCCCTGAAAGGTTTGACGGTCGAAACAGAAGGCTTTTTATCACAGGACAAGAAATCAGCCCTCAACAACTTAACCAGCGGAAAATATTTTTTGAAAAAATCCTAAGCCCCGGGGTCACATTTCAGCAAAAATCTGACTTTTGGCTATTCGCTCAAAAATGGTGCCAAACGGTTGCAAATGCTCCCCTGAAGGCTTTGGCAGTCGAAACAGAAGGCTTTTTATCACAGGACAAGAAATCAGCCCTCAACAACTTAACCGGCGGAAAATATTTTTTGAAAAAATCCCTAAGCCCCGGGGTCAAAATTACAGCAAAAAATCTGACTTTTGGCTATTCGCTCAAAAATTGTGGAAAACGCTTGCAAATGCTCCCCTGAAAGGTTTGACGGTCGAAACAGAAGACTTTTTATCACAGGACAAGAAATCAGCCTTCAACAACTTAACCGGCGGAAAATATTTTTTGAAAAAATCCGAAGCCCCGGGGTCACAATTTCAGCAAAAATCTGACTTTTGGCTATTCGCTCAAAAATGGTGCCAAACGGTTGTAAATGCTCCCCTGAAGGCTTTGGCAGTCGAAACAGAAGGCTTTTTATTCACAGGACAAGAAATCAGCCCTCAACAACTTAACCGGCAGAAAAAGATTTTTTGAAAAAATCCCTAGCCCCGGGGTCACAATTTCAGCAAAAATCTGACTTTTGGCTATTGGCGCAAAATTGGTGCCAAATGCTTGCAAATGCTCCCTGAAAGGTTTGACGGTCGAAACAGAAGGCTTTTATCACAGGACAAGAAATCAGCCCTCAACAACTTAACCGGCAGAAAAAGATTTTTTGAAAAAATCCCTAGCCCCGGGGTCACAATTTCAGCAAAAATCTGACTTTTGGCTATTCGCTCAAAAATGGTGCCAAACGGTTGCAAATGCTCCCCTGAAGGCTTTGTCAGTCGAAACAGAAGGCTTTTTATCACAGGACAAGAAATCAGCCCTCAACAACTTAACCGGCGGAAAATATTTTTTTGAAAAAATCCCTAAGCCCCGGGTCACAATTTCAGCAAAAATCTGACTTTTGGCTATTCGCTCAAAAATGGTGCCAAACGGTTGCAAATGCTCCCCTGAAGGCTTTGGCCGTCGAAACAGAAGGCTTTTTATCACAGGACAAGAAATCAGCCCTCAACAACTTAACCGGCGGAAAATATTTTTTTGAAAAAATCCTAGCCCCGGGGTCACAATTTCAGCAAAAATCTGACTTTTGGCTATTCGCTCAAAAATGGTGCCAAACGCTTGCAAATGCTCCCTGAAAGGTTTGACGGTCGAAACAGAAGGCTTTTTATCACAGGACAAGAAATCAGCCCTCAACAACTTAACCAGCAGAAAATATTTTTTTGAAAAAATCCCTAAGCCCCTGGGGTCACAATTTCAGCAAAAATCTGACTTTTGGCTATTCGCTCAAAAATGGTGCCAAACGGTTGCAAATGCTCCCCTGAAGGCTTTGGCAGTCGAAACAGAAGGCTTTTTATCACAGGACAAGAAATCAGCCCTCAACAACTTAACCGGCGGAAAATATTTTTTGAAAAAATCCCTAAGCCCCGGGGTCAAAATTACAGCAAAAATCTGACTTTTGGCTATTCGCTCAAAAATTGTGGAAAACGCTTGCAAATGCTCCCCTGAAAGGTTTGACGGTCGAAACAGAAGACTTTTTATCACAGGACAAGAAATCAGCCTTCAACAACTTAACCGGCGGAAATATTTTTTTGAAAAAATCCCGAAGCCCCGGGGTCACAATTTCAGCAAAAATCTGACTTTGGCTATTCGCTCAAAAATGGTGCCAAACGGTTGTAAATGCTCCCCTGAAGGCTTTGGCAGTCGAAACAGAAGGCTTTTTATCACAGGACAAGAAATCAGCCCTCAACAACTTAACCGGCAGAAAAATATTTTTTCAAAAAATACGTAAGCCCCGGGGTCACAATTTCAGCAAAAATCTGACTTTTGGCTATTCGCTCAAAAATGGTGCCAAACGCTTGCAAATGCTCCCCTGAAAGGTTTGACGGTCGAAACAGAAGGCTTTTTATCACAGGACAAGAAATCAGCCCTCAACAACTTAACCGGCAGAAAATATTTTATTAAAAAAATCCCTAAGCCCCGGGGTCACAATTTCAGCAAAAAACTGACTTTTGGCTATTCGCTCAAAAATGGTGCCAAACGCTTGGAAATGCTCCCCTGAAGGCTTTGGCAGTGGAAACAGAAGGCTTTTTATCACAAGACAAGAAATCAGTCCTCAACAACTTAACGGGTGGAAAATATTTTTTTGAAAAAATCCCTAAGCCCCGGGGTCACAATTTCAGCAAAAATCTGACTTTTGGCTATTCGCTCAAAAATGGTGCCAAACGCTTGCAAATGCTCCCCTGAAAGGTTTGGCAGTCGAAACAGAAGGCTTTTTATCACAGGACAAGAAATCAGCCCTCAACAACTTAAACGGCAGAAAAAGATTTTTTGAAAAAATCCCTAAGCCCCGGGGTCACAATTTCAGCAAAAATCTGACTTTTGGCTATTCGCACAAAAATGGTGCCAAACGGTTGCAAATGCTCCCCTGAAGGCTTTGGCAGTCGAAACAGAAGGCTTTTTATCACAGGACAAGAAATCAGGCCTCAAGAACTTAACCGGCAGAAAAAGATTTTTTGAAAAAATCCCTAAGCCCCGGGGTCACAATTTCAGCAAAAATCTGACTTTTGGCTATTCGCTCAAAAATGGTGCCAAACGCTTGCAAATGCTCCCCTGAAGGCTTTGGCAGTCGAAACAGAAGGCTTTTTATCACAGGACAAGAAATCAGTCCTCAACAACTTAACCGGCGGAAAATATTTTTTTGAAAAAATCCCTAAGCCCCGGGGTCACAATTTCAGCAAAAATCTGACTTTTGGCTATTCGCACAAAAATGGTGCCAAACGGTTGCAAATGCTCCCCTGAAGGCTTTGGCAGTCGAAACAGAAGGCTTTTTATCACAGGACAAGAAATCAGGCCTCAAGAACTTAACCGGCAGAAAAAGATTTTTTGAAAAAATCCCTAAGCCCCGGGGTCACAATTTCAGCAAAAATCTGACTTTTGGCTATTCGCTCAAAAATGGTGCCAAACGGTTGCAAATGCTCCCCTGAAGGCTTTGGCAGTCGAAACAGAAGGCTTTTTATCACAGGACAAGAAAAAAGCCCTCAACAACTTAACCGGCAGAAAAAGTTTTTTTGAAAAAATCCCTAAGCCCCGGGGTCACAATTTCAGCAAAAATCTGACTTTTGGCTATTCGCTCAAAAATGGTGCCAAACGGTTGCAAATGCTCCCCTGAAGGCTTTGGCCGTCGAAACAGAAGGCTTTTTATCACAGGACAAGAAATCAGCCCTCAACAACTTAACCGGCGGAAAATATTTTTTTGAAAAAATCCCTAGCCCCGGGGTCACAATTTCAGCAAAAATCTGACTTTTGGCTATTCGCTCAAAAATGGTGCCAAACGCTTGCAAATGCTCCCCTGAAAGGTTTGACGGTCGAAACAGAAGGCTTTTTATCACAGGACAAGAAATCAGCCCTCAACAACTTAACCAGCGGAAAATATTTTTTTGAAAAAATCCCTAAGCCCCGGGGTCACAATTTCAGCAAAAATCTGACTTTTGGCTATTCGCTCAAAAATGGTGCCAAACGGTTGCAAATGCTCCCCTGAAGGCTTTGGCAGTCGAAACAGAAGGCTTTTTATCACAGGACAAGAAATCAGCCCTCAACAACTTAACCGGCGGAAAATATTTTTTGAAAAAATCCCTAAGCCCCGGGGTCAAAATTACAGCAAAAATCTGACTTTTGGCTATTCGCTCAAAAATTGTGGAAAACGCTTGCAAATGCTCCCCTGAAAGGTTTGACGGTCGAAACAGAAGACTTTTTATCACAGGACAAGAAATCAGCCTTCAACAACTTAACCGGCGGAAAATATTTTTTTGAAAAAATCCCGAAGCCCCGGGGTCACAATTTCAGCAAAAATCTGACTTTTGGCTATTCGCTCAAAAATGGTGCCAAACGGTTGTAAATGCTCCCCTGAAGGCTTTGGCAGTCGAAACAGAAGGCTTTTTATCACAGGACAAGAAATCAGCCCTCAACAACTTAACCGGCAGAAAAAGATTTTTTGAAAAAATCCCTAGCCCCGGGGTCACAATTTCAGCAAAAATCTGACTTTTGGCTATTGGCGCAAAATTGGTGCCAAATGCTTGCAAATGCTCCCCTGAAAGGTTTGACGGTCGAAACAGAAGGCTTTTTATCACAGGACAAGAAATCAGCCCTCAACAACTTAACCGGCAGAAAAAGATTTTTTGAAAAAATCCCTAGCCCCGGGGTCACAATTTCAGCAAAAATCTGACTTTTGGCTATTCGCTCAAAAATGGTGCCAAACGGTTGCAAATGCTCCCCTGAAGGCTTTGTCAGTCGAAACAGAAGGCTTTTTATCACAGGACAAGAAATCAGCCCTCAACAACTTAACCGGCGGAAAATATTTTTTTGAAAAAATCCCTAAGCCCCGGGGTCACAATTTCAGCAAAAATCTGACTTTTGGCTATTCGCTCAAAAATGGTGCCAAACGGTTGCAAATGCTCCCCTGAAGGCTTTGGCCGTCGAAACAGAAGGCTTTTTATCACAGGACAAGAAATCAGCCCTCAACAACTTAACCGGCGGAAAATATTTTTTTGAAAAAATCCCTAGCCCCGGGGTCACAATTTCAGCAAAAATCTGACTTTTGGCTATTCGCTCAAAAATGGTGCCAAACGCTTGCAAATGCTCCCCTGAAAGGTTTGACGGTCGAAACAGAAGGCTTTTTATCACAGGACAAGAAATCAGCCCTCAACAACTTAACCAGCGGAAAATATTTTTTTGAAAAAATCCCTAAGCCCCGGGGTCACAATTTCAGCAAAAATCTGACTTTTGGCTATTCGCTCAAAAATGGTGCCAAACGGTTGCAAATGCTCCCCTGAAGGCTTTGGCAGTCGAAACAGAAGGCTTTTTATCACAGGACAAGAAATCAGCCCTCAACAACTTAACCGGCGGAAAATATTTTTTGAAAAAATCCCTAAGCCCCGGGGTCAAAATTACAGCAAAAATCTGACTTTTGGCTATTCGCTCAAAAATTGTGGAAAACGCTTGCAAATGCTCCCCTGAAAGGTTTGACGGTCGAAACAGAAGACTTTTTATCACAGGACAAGAAATCAGCCTTCAACAACTTAACCGGCGGAAAATATTTTTTTGAAAAAATCCCGAAGCCCCGGGGTCACAATTTCAGCAAAAATCTGACTTTTGGCTATTCGCTCAAAAATGGTGCCAAACGGTTGTAAATGCTCCCCTGAAGGCTTTGGCAGTCGAAACAGAAGGCTTTTTATCACAGGACAAGAAATCAGCCCTCAACAACTTAACCGGCAGAAAAATATTTTTTCAAAAAATACGTAAGCCCCGGGGTCACAATTTCAGCAAAAATCTGACTTTTGGCTATTCGCTCAAAAATGGTGCCAAACGCTTGCAAATGCTCCCCTGAAAGGTTTGACGGTCGAAACAGAAGGCTTTTTATCACAGGACAAGAAATCAGCCCTCAACAACTTAACCGGCAGAAAATATTTTATTAAAAAAATCCCTAAGCCCCGGGGTCACAATTTCAGCAAAAAACTGACTTTTGGCTATTCGCTCAAAAATGGTGCCAAACGCTTGGAAATGCTCCCCTGAAGGCTTTGGCAGTGGAAACAGAAGGCTTTTTATCACAAGACAAGAAATCAGTCCTCAACAACTTAACGGGTGGAAAATATTTTTTTGAAAAAATCCCTAAGCCCCGGGGTCACAATTTCAGCAAAAATCTGACTTTTGGCTATTCGCTCAAAAATGGTGCCAAACGCTTGCAAATGCTCCCCTGAAAGGTTTGGCAGTCGAAACAGAAGGCTTTTTATCACAGGACAAGAAATCAGCCCTCAACAACTTAAACGGCAGAAAAAGATTTTTTGAAAAAATCCCTAAGCCCCGGGGTCACAATTTCAGCAAAAATCTGACTTTTGGCTATTCGCACAAAAATGGTGCCAAACGGTTGCAAATGCTCCCCTGAAGGCTTTGGCAGTCGAAACAGAAGGCTTTTTATCACAGGACAAGAAATCAGGCCTCAAGAACTTAACCGGCAGAAAAAGATTTTTTGAAAAAATCCCTAAGCCCCGGGGTCACAATTTCAGCAAAAATCTGACTTTTGGCTATTCGCTCAAAAATGGTGCCAAACGCTTGCAAATGCTCCCCTGAAGGCTTTGGCAGTCGAAACAGAAGGCTTTTTATCACAGGACAAGAAATCAGTCCTCAACAACTTAACCGGCGGAAAATATTTTTTTGAAAAAATCCCTAAGCCCCGGGGTCACAATTTCAGCAAAAATCTGACTTTTGGCTATTCGCACAAAAATGGTGCCAAACGGTTGCAAATGCTCCCCTGAAGGCTTTGGCAGTCGAAACAGAAGGCTTTTTATCACAGGACAAGAAATCAGGCCTCAAGAACTTAACCGGCAGAAAAAGATTTTTTGAAAAAATCCCTAAGCCCCGGGGTCACAATTTCAGCAAAAATCTGACTTTTGGCTATTCGCTCAAAAATGGTGCCAAACGGTTGCAAATGCTCCCCTGAAGGCTTTGGCAGTCGAAACAGAAGGCTTTTTATCACAGGACAAGAAAAAAGCCCTCAACAACTTAACCGGCAGAAAAAGTTTTTTTGAAAAAATCCCTAAGCCCCGGGGTCACAATTTCAGCAAAAATCTGACTTTTGGCTATTCGCACAAAAATGGTGCCAAACGGTTGCAAATGCTCCCCTGAAGGCTTTGGCAGTCGAAACAGAAGGCTTTTTATCACAGGACAAGAAATCAGGCCTCAAGAACTTAACCGGCAGAAAAAGATTTTTTGAAAAAATCCCTAAGCCCCGGGGTCACAATTTCAGCAAAAATCTGACTTTTGGCTATTCGCTCAAAAATGGTGCCAAACGCTTGCAAATGCTCCCCTGAAGGCTTTGGCAGTCGAAACAGAAGGCTTTTTATCACAGGACAAGAAATCAGTCCTCAACAACTTAACGGGTGGAAAATATTTTTTTGAAAAAATCCCTAAGCCCCGGGGTCACAATTTCAGCAAAAATCTGACTTTTGGCTATTCGCTCAAAAATGGTGCCAAACGCTTGCAAATGCTCCCCTGAAAGGTTTGACGGTCGAAACAGAAGGCTTTTTATCACAGGACAAGAAATCAGCCCTCAACAACTTAACCGGCGGAAAATATTTTTTTGAAAAAATCCCTAGCCCCGGGGTCACAATTTCAGCAAAAATCTGACTTTTGGCTATTCGCTCAAAAATGGTGCCAAACGCTTGCAAATGCTCCCCTGAAAGGTTTGACGGTCGAAACAGAAGGCTTTTTATCACAGGACAAGAAATCAGCCCTCAACAACTTAACCAGCAGAAAATATTTTTTTGAAAAAATCCCTAAGCCCCGGGGTCACAATTTCAGCAAAAATCTGACTTTTGGCTATTCGCTCAAAAATGGTGCCAAACGGTTGCAAATGCTCCCCTGAAGGCTTTGGCAGTCGAAACAGAAGGCTTTTTATCACAGGACAAGAAATCAGCCCTCAACAACTTAACCGGCGGAAAATATTTTTTGAAAAAATCCCTAAGCCCCGGGGTCAAAATTACAGCAAAAATCTGACTTTTGGCTATTCGCTCAAAAATTGTGGAAAACGCTTGCAAATGCTCCCCTGAAAGGTTTGACGGTCGAAACAGAAGACTTTTTATCACAGGACAAGAAATCAGCCTTCAACAACTTAACCGGCGGAAAATATTTTTTTGAAAAAATCCCGAAGCCCCGGGGTCACAATTTCAGCAAAAATCTGACTTTTGGCTATTCGCTCAAAAATGGTGCCAAACGGTTGTAAATGCTCCCCTGAAGGCTTTGGCAGTCGAAACAGAAGGCTTTTTATCACAGGACAAGAAATCAGCCCTCAACAACTTAACCGGCAGAAAAATATTTTTTCAAAAAATACGTAAGCCCCGGGGTCACAATTTCAGCAAAAATCTGACTTTTGGCTATTCGCTCAAAAATGGTGCCAAACGCTTGCAAATGCTCCCCTGAAAGGTTTGACGGTCGAAACAGAAGGCTTTTTATCACAGGACAAGAAATCAGCCCTCAACAACTTAACCGGCAGAAAATATTTTATTAAAAAAATCCCTAAGCCCCGGGGTCACAATTTCAGCAAAAATCTGACTTTTGGCTATTCGCTCAAAAATGGTGCCAAACGCTTGGAAATGCTCCCCTGAAGGCTTTGGCAGTGGAAACAGAAGGCTTTTTATCACAGGACAAGAAATCAGTCCTCAACAACTTAACGGGTGGAAAATATTTTTTTGAAAAAATCCCTAAGCCCCGGGGTCACAATTTCAGCAAAAATCTGACTTTTGGCTATTCGCTCAAAAATGGTGCCAAACGCTTGCAAATGCTCCCCTGAAAGGTTTGGCAGTCGAAACAGAAGGCTTTTTATCACAGGACAAGAAATCAGCCCTCAACAACTTAACCGGCGGAAAATATTTTTTGAAAAAATCCCTAGCCCCGGGGTCACAATTTCAGCAAAAATCTGACTTTTGGCTATTCGCTCAAAAATGGTGCCAAACGCTTGCAAATGCTCCCCTGAAAGGTTTGACGGTCGAAACAGAAGGCTTTTTATCACAGGACAAGAAATCAGCCCTCAACAACTTAACCAGCAGAAAATATTTTTTTGAAAAAATCCCTAAGCCCCGGGGTCACAATTTCAGCAAAAATCTGACTTTTGGCTATTCGCTCAAAAATGGTGCCAAACGGTTGCAAATGCTCCCCTGAAGGCTTTGGCAGTCGAAACAGAAGGCTTTTTATCACAGGACAAGAAATCAGCCCTCAACAACTTAACCGGCGGAAAATATTTTTTGAAAAAATCCCTAAGCCCCGGGGTCAAAATTACAGCAAAAATCTGACTTTTGGCTATTCGCTCAAAAATTGTGGAAAACGCTTGCAAATGCTCCCCTGAAAGGTTTGACGGTCGAAACAGAAGACTTTTTATCACAGGACAAGAAATCAGCCTTCAACAACTTAACCGGCGGAAAATATTTTTTTGAAAAAATCCCGAAGCCCCGGGGTCACAATTTCAGCAAAAATCTGACTTTTGGCTATTCGCTCAAAAATGGTGCCAAACGGTTGTAAATGCTCCCCTGAAGGCTTTGGCAGTCGAAACAGAAGGCTTTTTATCACAGGACAAGAAATCAGCCCTCAACAACTTAACCGGCAGAAAAATATTTTTTCAAAAAATACGTAAGCCCCGGGGTCACAATTTCAGCAAAAATCTGACTTTTGGCTATTCGCTCAAAAATGGTGCCAAACGCTTGCAAATGCTCCCCTGAAAGGTTTGACGGTCGAAACAGAAGGCTTTTTATCACAGGACAAGAAATCAGCCCTCAACAACTTAACCGGCAGAAAATATTTTATTAAAAAAATCCCTAAGCCCCGGGGTCACAATTTCAGCAAAAATCTGACTTTTGGCTATTCGCTCAAAAATGGTGCCAAACGCTTGGAAATGCTCCCCTGAAGGCTTTGGCAGTGGAAACAGAAGGCTTTTTATCACAGGACAAGAAATCAGTCCTCAACAACTTAACGGGTGGAAAATATTTTTTTGAAAAAATCCCTAAGCCCCGGGGTCACAATTTCAGCAAAAATCTGACTTTTGGCTATTCGCTCAAAAATGGTGCCAAACGCTTGCAAATGCTCCCCTGAAAGGTTTGGCAGTCGAAACAGAAGGCTTTTTATCACAGGACAAGAAATCAGCCCTCAACAACTTAAACGGCAGAAAAAGATTTTTTGAAAAAATCCCTAAGCCCCGGGGTCACAATTTCAGCAAAAATCTGACTTTTGGCTATTCGCACAAAAATGGTGCCAAACGGTTGCAAATGCTCCCCTGAAGGCTTTGGCAGTCGAAACAGAAGGCTTTTTATCACAGGACAAGAAATCAGGCCTCAAGAACTTAACCGGCAGAAAAAGATTTTTTGAAAAAATCCCTAAGCCCCGGGGTCACAATTTCAGCAAAAATCTGACTTTTGGCTATTCGCTCAAAAATGGTGCCAAACGCTTGCAAATGCTCCCCTGAAGGCTTTGGCAGTCGAAACAGAAGGCTTTTTATCACAGGACAAGAAATCAGTCCTCAACAACTTAACCGGCGGAAAATATTTTTTTGAAAAAATCCCTAAGCCCCGGGGTCACAATTTCAGCAAAAATCTGACTTTTGGCTATTCGCACAAAAATGGTGCCAAACGGTTGCAAATGCTCCCCTGAAGGCTTTGGCAGTCGAAACAGAAGGCTTTTTATCACAGGACAAGAAATCAGGCCTCAAGAACTTAACCGGCAGAAAAAGATTTTTTGAAAAAATCCCTAAGCCCCGGGGTCACAATTTCAGCAAAAATCTGACTTTTGGCTATTCGCTCAAAAATGGTGCCAAACGCCTGCAAATGCTCCCCTGAAAGGTTTGTCAGTCGAAACAGAAGGCTTTTTATCACAGGACAAGAAATCAGCCCTCAACAACTTAACCGGCGGAAAATATTTTTTTGAAAAAATCCCTAAGCCCCGGGGTCACAATTTCAGCAAAAATCTGACTTTTGGCTATTCGCTCAAAAATGGTGCCAAACGGTTGCAAATGCTCCCCTGAAGGCTTTGGCAGTCGAAACAGAAGGCTTTTTATCACAGGACAAGAAAAAAGCCCTCAACAACTTAACCGGCAGAAAAAGTTTTTTTGAAAAAATCCCTAAGCCCCGGGGTCACAATTTCAGCAAAAATCTGACTTTTGGCTATTCGCTCAAAAATGGTGCCAAACGCTTGCAAATGCTCCCCTGAAAGGTTTGACGGTCGAAACAGAAGGCTTTTTATCACAGGACAAGAAATCAGCCCTCAACAACTTAACCGGCGGAAAATATTTTTTTGAAAAAATCCCTAAGCCCCGGGGTCACAATTTCAGCAAAAATCTGACTTTTGGCTATTCGCTCAAAAATGGTGCCAAACGCTTGAAAATGCTCCCCAGAAAGGTTTGACGGTCGAAACAGAAGGCTTTTTATCACAGGAAAAGAAATCAGCCCTCAACAACTTAACGGGTGGAAAACATTTTTTTGAAAAAATCCCTAAGCCCCGGGGTCACAATTTCAGCAAAAATCTGACTTTTGGCTATTCGCTCAAAATGGTGCCAAACGCTTGCAAATGCTCCCCTGAAAGGTTTGACGGTCGAAACAGAAGGCTTTTTATCACAGGACAAGAAATCAGTCCTCAACAACTTAACCGGCGGAAAATATTTTTTTGAAAAATCCCTAAGCCCCGGGGTCACAATTTCAGCAAAAATCTGACTTTTGGCTATTCGCACAAAAATGGTGCCAAACGGTTGCAAATGCTCCCCTGAAGGCTTTGGCAGTCGAAACAGAAGGCTTTTTATCACAGGACAAGAAATCAGGCCTCAAGAACTTAACCGGCAGAAAAAGATTTTTTGAAAAAAATCCCTAAGCCCCGGGGTCACAATTTCAGCAAAAATCTGACTTTTGGCTATTCGCTCAAAAATGGTGCCAAACGCTTGCAAATGCTCCCCTGAAAGGTTTGTCAGTCGAAACAGAAGGCTTTTTATCACAGGACAAGAAATCAGCCCTCAACAACTTAACCGGCGGAAAATATTTTTTGAAAAAATCCCTAAGCCCCGGGGTCACAATTTCAGCAAAAATCTGACTTTTGGCTATTCGCTCAAAAATGGTGCCAAACGGTTGCAAATGCTCCCCTGAAGGCTTTGGCAGTCGAAACAGAAGGCTTTTTATCACAGGACAAGAAATCAGCCCTCAACAACTTAACCGGCAGAAAAAGTTTTTTTGAAAAAATCCCTAAGCCCCGGGGTCACAATTTCAGCAAAAATCTGACTTTTGGCTATTCGCTCAAAAATGGTGCCAAACGCTTGCAAATGCTCCCCTGAAAGGTTTGACGGTCGAAACAGAAGGCTTTTTATCACAGGACAAGAAATCAGCCCTCAACAACTTAACCGGCGGAAAATATTTTTTTGAAAAAATCCCTAAGCCCCGGGGTCACAATTTCAGCTAAAATCTGACTTTTGGCTATTCGCTCAAAAATGGTGCCAAACGCTTGAAAATGCTCCCCAGAAAGGTTTGACGGTCGAAACAGAAGGCTTTTTATCACAGGAAAAGAAATCAGCCCTCAACAACTTAACGGGTGGAAAACATTTTTTTGAAAAAATCCCTAAGCCCCGGGGTCACAATTTCAGCAAAAATCTGACTTTTGGCTATTCGCTCAAAAATGGTGCCAAACGCTTGCAAATGCTCCCCTGAAAGGTTTGACGGTCGAAACAGAAGGCTTTTTATCACAGGACAAGAAATCAGCCCTCAACAACTTAACCGGCAGAAAAAGATTTTTTGAAAAAATCCCTAAGCCCCGGGGTCACAATTTCAGCAAAAATCCTGACTTTTGGCTATTCGCTCAAAAATGGTGCGAAACGCGTGCAAATGCTCCCCTGAAAGGTTTGTCAGTCGAAACAGAAGGCTTTTTATCACAGGACAAGAAATCAGCCCTCAACAACTTAACCGGCGGAAAATATTTTTTTGAAAAAATCCCTAAGCCCCGGGGTCACAATTTCAGCAAAAATCTGACTTTTGGCTATTCGCTCAAAAATGGTGCCAAACGGTTGCAAATGCTCCCCTGAAGGCTTTGGCAGTCGAAACAGAAGGCTTTTTATCACAGGACAAGAAATCAGTCCTCAACATCTTAACGGGTGGAAAATATTTTTTTGAAAAAATCCCTAAGCCCCGGGGTCACAATTTCAGCAAAAATCTGACTTTTGGCTATTCGCTCAAAAATGGTGTCAAACGCTTGCAAATGCTCCCCTGAAAGGTTTGACGGTCGAAACAGAAGGCTTTTTATCACAGGACAAGAAATCAGCCCTCAACAACTTAACCGGCGGAAAATATTTTTTTGAAAAAATCCCTAGCCCCGGGGTCACAATTTCAGCAAAAATCTGACTTTTGGCTATTCGCTCAAAAATGGTGCCAAACGCTTGCAAATGCTCCCCTGAAAGGTTTGACGGTCGAAACAGAAGGCTTTTTATCACAGGACAAGAAATCAGCCCTCAACAACTTAACCAGCGGAAAATATTTTTTTGAAAAAATCCCTAAGCCCCGGGGTCACAATTTCAGCAAAAATCTGACTTTTGGCTATTCGCTCAAAAATGGTGCCAAACGCTTGCAAATGCTCCCCTGAAAGGTTTGACGGTCGAAACAGAAGGCTTTTTATCACAGGACAAGAAATCAGCCCTCAACAACTTAACCGGCAGAAAAATATTTTTTCAAAAAATCCGTAAGCCCCGGGGTCACAATTTCAGCAAAAATCTGACTTTTGGCTATTGGCGCAAAATTGGTGCCAAATGCTTGCAAATGCTCCCCTGAAAGGTTTGACGGTCGAAACAGAAGGCTTTTTATCACAGGACAAGAAATCAGCCCTCAACAACTTAACCGGCGGAAAATATTTTTTTGAAAAAATCCCTAGCCCCGGGGTCACAATTTCAGCAAAAATCTGACTTTTGGCTATTCGCTCAAAAATGGTGCCAAACGGTTGCAAATGCTCCCCTGAAGGCTTTGTCAGTCGAAACAGAAGGCTTTTTATCACAGGACAAGAAATCAGCCCTCAACAACTTAACCGGCGGAAAATATTTTTTTGAAAAAATCCCTAAGCCCCGGGGTCACAATTTCAGCAAAAATCTGACTTTTGGCTATTCGCTCAAAAATGGTGCCAAACGCTTGCAAATGCTCCCCTGAAAGGTTTGACGGTCGAAACAGAAGGCTTTTTATCACAGGACAAGAAATCAGCCCTCAACAACTTAACCGGCGGAAAATATTTTTTTGAAAAAATCCCTAAGCCCCGGGGTCACAATTTCAGCAAAAATCTGACTTTTGGCTATTCGCTCAAAAATGGTGCCAAACGCTTGAAAATGCTCCCCAGAAAGGTTTGACGGTCGAAACAGAAGGCTTTTTATCACAGGAAAAGAAATCAGCCCTCAACAACTTAACGGGTGGAAAACATTTTTTTGAAAAAATCCGTAAGCCCCGGGGTCACAATTTCAGCAAAAATCTGACTTTTGGCTATTCGCTCAAAAATGGTGCCAAACGCTTGCAAATGCTCCCCTGAAAGGTTTGACGGTCGAAACAGAAGGCTTTTTATCACAGGACAAGAAATCAGCCCTCAACAACTTAACCGGCAGAAAAAGATTTTTTGAAAAAATCCCTAAGCCCCGGGGTCACAATTTCAGCAAAAATCCTGACTTTTGGCTATTCGCTCAAAAATGGTGCGAAACGCGTGCAAATGCTCCCCTGAAAGGTTTGTCAGTCGAAACAGAAGGCTTTTTATCACAGGACAAGAAATCAGCCCTCAACAACTTAACCGGCGGAAAATATTTTTTTGAAAAAATCCCTAAGCCCCGGGGTCACAATTTCAGCAAAAATCTGACTTTTGGCTATTCGCTCAAAAATGGTGCCAAACGGTTGCAAATGCTCCCCTGAAGGCTTTGGCAGTCGAAACAGAAGGCTTTTTATCACAGGACAAGAAATCAGTCCTCAACATCTTAACGGGTGGAAAATATTTTTTTGAAAAAATCCCTAAGCCCCGGGGTCACAATTTCAGCAAAAATCTGACTTTTGGCTATTCGCTCAAAAATGGTGTCAAACGCTTGCAAATGCTCCCCTGAAAGGTTTGACGGTCGAAACAGAAGGCTTTTTATCACAGGACAAGAAATCAGCCCTCAACAACTTAACCGGCGGAAAATATTTTTTTGAAAAAATCCCTAGCCCCGGGGTCACAATTTCAGCAAAAATCTGACTTTTGGCTATTCGCTCAAAAATGGTGCCAAACGCTTGCAAATGCTCCCCTGAAAGGTTTGACGGTCGAAACAGAAGGCTTTTTATCACAGGACAAGAAATCAGCCCTCAACAACTTAACCAGCGGAAAATATTTTTTTGAAAAAATCCCTAAGCCCCGGGGTCACAATTTCAGCAAAAATCTGACTTTTGGCTATTCGCTCAAAAATGGTGCCAAACGCTTGCAAATGCTCCCCTGAAAGGTTTGACGGTCGAAACAGAAGGCTTTTTATCACAGGACAAGAAATCAGCCCTCAACAACTTAACCGGCAGAAAAATATTTTTTCAAAAAATCCGTAAGCCCCGGGGTCACAATTTCAGCAAAAATCTGACTTTTGGCTATTGGCGCAAAATTGGTGCCAAATGCTTGCAAATGCTCCCCTGAAAGGTTTGACGGTCGAAACAGAAGGCTTTTTATCACAGGACAAGAAATCAGCCCTCAACAACTTAACCGGCGGAAAATATTTTTTTGAAAAAATCCCTAGCCCCGGGGTCACAATTTCAGCAAAAATCTGACTTTTGGCTATTCGCTCAAAAATGGTGCCAAACGGTTGCAAATGCTCCCCTGAAGGCTTTGTCAGTCGAAACAGAAGGCTTTTTATCACAGGACAAGAAATCAGCCCTCAACAACTTAACCGGCGGAAAATATTTTTTTGAAAAAATCCCTAAGCCCCGGGGTCACAATTTCAGCAAAAATCTGACTTTTGGCTATTCGCTCAAAAATGGTGCCAAACGGTTGCAAATGCTCCCCTGAAGGCTTTGGCCGTCGAAACAGAAGGCTTTTTATCACAGGACAAGAAATCAGCCCTCAACAACTTAACCGGCAGAAAAAGTTTTTTTGAAAAAATCCCTAAGCCCCGGGGTCACAATTTCAGCAAAAATCTGACTTTTGGCTATTCGCTCAAAAATGGTGCCAAACGCTTGCAAATGCTCCCCTGAAAGGTTTGACGGTCGAAACAGAAGGCTTTTTATCACAGGACAAGAAATCAGCCCTCAACAACTTAACCGGCGGAAAATATTATTTGAAAAAATCCCTAAACCCCGGGGTCACAATTTCAGCAAAAATCTGACTTTTGGCTATTCGCTCAAAAATGGTGCCAAACGCTTGCAAATGCTCCCCTGAAAGGTTTGACGGTCGAAACAGAAGGCTTTTTATCACAGGACAAGAAATCAGGCCTCAAGAACTTAACCGGCAGAAAAAGATTTTTTGAAAAAATCCCTAAGCCCCGGGGTCACAATTTCAGCAAAAATCTGACTTTTGGCTATTCGCACAAAAATGGTGCCAAACGGTTGCAAATGCTCCCCTGAAGGCTTTGGCAGTCGAAACAGAAGGCTTTTTATCACAGGACAAGAAATCAGGCCTCAAGAACTTAACCCGCAGAAAAAGATTTTTTGAAAAAATCCCTAAGCCCCGGGGTCACAATTTCAGCAAAAATCTGACTTTTGGCTATTCGCTCAAAAATGGTGCCAAACGCTTGCAAATGCTCCCCTGAAGGCTTTGGCAGTCGAAACAGAAGGCTTTTTATCACAGGACAAGAAATCAGCCCTCAACAACTTAACCAGCGGAAAATATTTTTTTGAAAAAATCCCTAAGCCCCGGGGTCACAATTTCAGCAAAAATCTGACTTTTGGCTATTCGCTCAAAAATGGTGCCAAACGCTTGCAAATGCTCCCCTGAAAGGTTTGACGGTCGAAACAGAAGGCTTTTTATCACAGGACAAGAAATCAGCCCTCAACAACTTAACCGGCAGAAAAATATTTTTTCAAAAAATCCGTAAGCCCCGGGGTCACACTTTCAGCAAAAATCTGACTTTTGGCTATTCGCTCAAAAATGGTGCCAAACGCTTGCAAATGCTCCCCTGAAGGCTTTGGCAGTCGAAACAGAAGGCTTTTTATCACAGGACAAGAAATCAGTCCTCAACAACTTAACGGGTGGAAAATATTTTTTTGAAAAAATCCCTAAGCCCCGGGGTCACAATTTCAGCAAAAATCTGACTTTTGGCTATTCGCTCAAAAATGGTGCCAAACCCTTGCAAATGCTCCCCTGAAAGGTTTGACGGTCGAAACAGAAGGCTTTTTATCACAGGACAAGAAATCAGCCCTCAACAACTTAACCGGCGGAAAATATTTTTTTGAAAAAATCCCTAGCCCCGGGGTCACAATTTCAGCAAAAATCTGACTTTTGGCTATTCGCTCAAAAATGGTGCCAAACGCTTGCAAATGCTCCCCTGAAAGGTTTGACGGTCGAAACAGAAGGCTTTTTATCACAGGACAAGAAATCAGCCCTCAACAACTTAACCAGCGGAAAATATTTTTTTGAAAAAATCCCTAAGCCCCGGGGTCACAATTTCAGCAAAAATCTGACTTTTGGCTATTCGCTCAAAAATGGTGCCAAACGCTTGCAAATGCTCCCCTGACGGCTTTGGCAGTCGAAACAGAAGGCTTTTTATCACAGGACAAGAAATCAGCCCTCAACAACTTAACCGGCGGAAAATATTTTTTTGAAAAAATCCCTAAGCCCCGGGGTCACAATTTCAGCAAAAATCTGACTTTTGGCTATTCGCTCAAAAATGGTGCCAAACGCTTGAAAATGCTCCCCAGAAAGGTTTGACGGTCGAAACAGAAGGCTTTTTATCACAGGAAAAGAAATCAGCCCTCAACAACTTAACCGGCGGAAAATATTTTTTTGAAAAAATCCCTAAGCCCCGGGGTCACAATTTCAGCAAAAATCTGACTTTTGGCTATTCGCTCAAAAATGGTGCCAAACGCTTGAAAATGCTCCCCAGAAAGGTTTGACGGTCGAAACAGAAGGCTTTTTATCACAGGAAAAGAAATCAGCCCTCAACAACTTAACGGGTGGAAAACATTTTTTTGAAAAAATCCCTAAGCCCCGGGGTCACAATTTCAGCAAAAATCTGACTTTTGGCTATTCGCTCAAAATTGGTGCCAAACGCTTGCAAATGCTCCCCTGAAAGGTTTGACGGTCGAAACAGAAGGCTTTTTATCACAGGACAAGAAATCAGTCCTCAACAACTTAACCGGCGGAAAATATTTTTTTGAAAAAATCCCTAAGCCCCGGGGTCACAATTTCAGCAAAAATCTGACTTTTGGCTATTCGCACAAAAATGGTGCCAAACGCTTGAAAATGCTCCCCTGAAGGCTTTGGCAGTCGAAACAGAAGGCTTTTTATCACAGGACAAGAAATCAGGCCTCAAGAACTTAACCGGCAGAAAAAGATTTTTTGAAAAAATCCCTAAGCCCCGGGGTCACAATTTCAGCAAAAATCTGACTTTTGGCTATTCGCTCAAAAATGGTGCCAAACGCTTGCAAATGCTCCCCTGAAAGGTTTGTCAGTCGAAACAGAAGGCTTTTTATCACAGGACAAGAAATCAGCCCTCAACAACTTAACCGGCGGAAAATATTTTTTTGAAAAAATCCCTAAACCCCGGGGTCACAATTTCAGCAAAAATCTGACTTTTGGCTATTCGCTCAAAAATGGTGCCAAACGGTTGCAAATGCTCCCCTGAAGGCTTTGGCAGTCGAAACAGAAGGCTTTTTATCACAGGACAAGAAATCAGCCCTCAACAACTTAACCGGCAGAAAAAGTTTTTTTGAAAAAATCCCTAAGCCCCGGGGTCACAATTTCAGCAAAAATCTGACTTTTGGCTATTCGCTCAAAAATGGTGCCAAACGCTTGCAAATGCTCCCCTGAAAGGTTTGACGGTCGAAACAGAAGGCTTTTTATCACAGGACAAGAAATCAGCCCTCAACAACTTAACCGGCGGAAAATATTTTTTTGAAAAAATCCCTAAGCCCCGGGGTCACAATTTCAGCAAAAATCTGACTTTTGGCTATTCGCTCAAAAATGGTGCCAAACGCTTGAAAATGCTCCCCAGAAAGGTTTGACGGTCGAAACAGAAGGCTTTTTATCACAGGACAAGAAATCAGCCCTCAACAACTTAACCGGCGGAAAATATTTTTTTGAAAAAATCCCTAAGCCCCGGGGTCACAATTTCAGCAAAAATCTGACTTTTGGCTATTCGCTCAAAAATGGTGCCAAACGCTTGAAAATGCTCCCCAGAAAGGTTTGACGGTCGAAACAGAAGGCTTTTTATCACAGGAAAAGAAATCAGCCCTCAACAACTTAACGGGTGGAAAACATTTTTTTGAAAAAATCCCTAAGCCCCGGGGTCACAATTTCAGCAAAAATCTGACTTTTGGCTATTCGCTCAAAAATGGTGCCAAACGCTTGCAAATGCTCCCCTGAAAGGTTTGACGGTCGAAACAGAAGGCTTTTTATCACAGGACAAGAAATCAGCCCTCAACATCTTAACGGGTGGAAAATATTTTTTTGAAAAAATCCCTAAGCCCCGGGGTCACAATTTCAGCAAAAATCTGACTTTTGGCTATTCGCTCAAAAATGGTGTCAAACGCTTGCAAATGCTCCCCTGAAAGGTTTGACGGTCGAAACAGAAGGCTTTTTATCACAGGACAAGAAATCAGCCCTCAACAACTTAACCGGCGGAAAATATTTTTTTGAAAAAATCCCTAGCCCCGGGGTCACAATTTCAGCAAAAATCTGACTTTTGGCTATTCGCTCAAAAATGGTGCCAAACGCTTGCAAATGCTCCCCTGAAAGGTTTGACGGTCGAAACAGAAGGCTTTTTATCACAGGACAAGAAATCAGCCCTCAACAACTTAACCAGCGGAAAATATTTTTTTGAAAAAATCCCTAAGCCCCGGGGTCACAATTTCAGCAAAAATCTGACTTTTGGCTATTCGCTCAAAAATGGTGCCAAACGCTTGCAAATGCTCCCCTGAAAGGTTTGACGGTCGAAACAGAAGGCTTTTTATCACAGGACAAGAAATCAGCCCTCAACAACTTAACCGGCAGAAAAATATTTTTTCAAAAAATCCGTAAGCCCCGGGGTCACAATTTCAGCAAAAATCTGACTTTTGGCTATTGGCGCAAAATTGGTGCCAAATGCTTGCAAATGCTCCCCTGAAAGGTTTGACGGTCGAAACAGAAGGCTTTTTATCACAGGACAAGAAATCAGCCCTCAACAACTTAACCGGCGGAAAATATTTTTTTGAAAAAATCCCTAGCCCCGGGGTCACAATTTCAGCAAAAATCTGACTTTTGGCTATTCGCTCAAAAATGGTGCCAAACGGTTGCAAATGCTCCCCTGAAGGCTTTGTCAGTCGAAACAGAAGGCTTTTTATCACAGGACAAGAAATCAGCCCTCAACAACTTAACCGGCGGAAAATATTTTTTTGAAAAAATCCCTAAGCCCCGGGGTCACAATTTCAGCAAAAATCTGACTTTTGGCTATTCGCTCAAAAATGGTGCCAAACGGTTGCAAATGCTCCCCTGAAGGCTTTGGCCGTCGAAACAGAAGGCTTTTTATCACAGGACAAGAAATCAGCCCTCAACAACTTAACCGGCAGAAAAAGTTTTTTTGAAAAAATCCCTAAGCCCCGGGGTCACAATTTCAGCAAAAATCTGACTTTTGGCTATTCGCTCAAAAATGGTGCCAAACGCTTGCAAATGCTCCCCTGAAAGGTTTGACGGTCGAAACAGAAGGCTTTTTATCACAGGACAAGAAATCAGCCCTCAACAACTTAACCGGCGGAAAATATTATTTGAAAAAATCCCTAAGCCCCGGGGTCACAATTTCAGCAAAAATCTGACTTTTGGCTATTCGCTCAAAAATGGTGCCAAACGCTTGCAAATGCTCCCCTGAAAGGTTTGACGGTCGAAACAGAAGGCTTTTTATCACAGGACAAGAAATCAGGCCTCAAGAACTTAACCGGCAGAAAAAGATTTTTTGAAAAAATCCCTAAGCCCCGGGGTCACAATTTCAGCAAAAATCTGACTTTTGGCTATTCGCTCAAAAATGGTGCCAAACGCTTGCAAATGCTCCCCTGAAGGCTTTGGCAGTCGAAACAGAAGGCTTTTTATCACAGGACAAGAAATCAGCCCTCAACAACTTAACCAGCGGAAAATATTTTTTTGAAAAAATCCCTAAGCCCCGGGGTCACAATTTCAGCAAAAATCTGACTTTTGGCTATTCGCTCAAAAATGGTGCCAAACGCTTGCAAATGCTCCCCTGAAAGGTTTGACGGTCGAAACAGAAGGCTTTTTATCACAGGACAAGAAATCAGCCCTCAACAACTTAACCGGCGGAAAATATTATTTGAAAAAATCCCTAAACCCCGGGGTCACAATTTCAGCAAAAATCTGACTTTTGGCTATTCGCTCAAAAATGGTGCCAAACGCTTGCAAATGCTCCCCTGAAAGGTTTGACGGTCGAAACAGAAGGCTTTTTATCACAGGACAAGAAATCAGGCCTCAAGAACTTAACCGGCAGAAAAAGATTTTTTGAAAAAATCCCTAAGCCCCGGGGTCACAATTTCAGCAAAAATCTGACTTTTGGCTATTCGCACAAAAATGGTGCCAAACGGTTGCAAATGCTCCCCTGAAGGCTTTGGCAGTCGAAACAGAAGGCTTTTTATCACAGGACAAGAAATCAGGCCTCAAGAACTTAACCGGCAGAAAAAGATTTTTTGAAAAAATCCCTAGCCCCGGGGTCACAATTTCAGCAAAAATCTGACTTTTGGCTATTCGCTCAAAAATGGTGCCAAACGCTTGCAAATGCTCCCCTTAAGGCTTTGGCAGTCGAAACAGAAGGCTTTTTATCACAGGACAAGAAATCAGCCCTCAACAACTTAACCAGCGGAAAATATTTTTTTGAAAAAATCCCTAAGCCCCGGGGTCACAATTTCAGCAAAAATCTGACTTTTGGCTATTCGCTCAAAAATGGTGCCAAACGCTTGCAAATGCTCCCCTGAAAGGTTTGACGGTCGAAACAGAAGGCTTTTTATCACAGGACAAGAAATCAGCCCTCAACAACTTAACCGGCGGAAAATATTTTTTTGAAAAAATCCCTAGCCCCGGGGTCACAATTTCAGCAAAAATCTGACTTTTGGCTATTCGCTCAAAAATGGTGCCAAACGGTTGCAAATGCTCCCCTGAAGGCTTTGTCAGTCGAAACAGAAGGCTTTTTATCACAGGACAAGAAATCAGCCCTCAACAACTTAACCGGCGGAAAATATTTTTTTGAAAAAATCCCTAAGCCCCGGGGTCACAATTTCAGCAAAAATCTGACTTTTGGCTATTCGCTCAAAAATGGTGCCAAACGGTTGCAAATGCTCCCCTGAAGGCTTTGGCCGTCGAAACAGAAAGCTTTTTATCACAGGACAAGAAATCAGCCCTCAACAACTTAACCGGCAGAAAAAGTTTTTTTGAAAAAATCCCTAAACCCCGGGGTCACAATTTCAGCAAAAATCTGACTTTTGGCTATTCGCTCAAAAATGGTGCCAAACGCTTGCAAATGCTCCCCTGAAAGGTTTGACGGTCGAAACAGAAGGCTTTTTATCACAGGACAAGAAATCAGCCCTCAACAACTTAACCGGCGGAAAATATTATTTGAAAAAATCCCTAAACCCCGGGGTCACAATTTCAGCAAAAATCTGACTTTTGGCTATTCGCTCAAAAATGGTGCCAAACGCTTGCAAATGCTCCCCTGAAAGGTTTGACGGTCGAAACAGAAGGCTTTTTATCACAGGACAAGAAATCAGGCCTCAAGAACTTAACCGGCAGAAAAAGTTTTTTTGAAAAAATCCCTAAGCCCCGGGGTCACAATTTCAGCAAAAATCTGACTTTTGGCTATTCGCTCAAAAATGGTGCCAAACGCTTGCAAATGCTCCCCTGAAGGCTTTGGCAGTCGAAACAGAAGGCTTTTTATCACAGGACAAGAAATCAGTCCTCAACAACTTAACGGGTGGAAAATATTTTTTTGAAAAAATCCCTAAGCCCCGGGGTCACAATTTCAGCAAAAATCTGACTTTTGGCTATTCGCTCAAAAATGGTGCCAAACGCTTGCAAATGCTCCCCTGAAAGGTTTGACGGTCGAAACAGAAGGCTTTTTATCACAGGACAAGAAATCAGCCCTCAACAACTTAACCGGCGGAAAATATTTTTTTGAAAAAATCCCTAGCCCCGGGGTCACAATTTCAGCAAAAATCTGACTTTTGGCTATTCGCTCAAAAATGGTGCCAAACGCTTGCAAATGCTCCCCTGAAAGGTTTGACGGTCGAAACAGAAGGCTTTTTATCACAGGACAAGAAATCAGCCCTCAACAACTTAACCAGCGGAAAATATTTTTTTGAAAAAATCCCTAAGCCCCGGGGTCACAATTTCAGCAAAAATCTGACTTTTGGCTATTCGCTCAAAAATGGTGCCAAACGGTTGCAAATGCTCCCCTGACGGCTTTGGCAGTCGAAACAGAAGGCTTTTTATCACAGGACAAGAAATCAGCCCTCAACAACTTAACCGGCGGAAAATATTTTTTTGAAAAAATCCCTAAGCCCCGGGGTCACAATTTCAGCAAAAATCTGACTTTTGGCTATTCGCTCAAAAATGGTGCCAAACGCTTGAAAATGCTCCCCAGAAAGGTTTGACGGTCGAAACAGAAGGCTTTTTATCACAGGAAAAGAAATCAGCCCTCAACAACTTAACGGGTGGAAAACATTTTTTTGAAAAAATCCCTAAGCCCCGGGGTCACAATTTCAGCAAAAATCTGACTTTTGGCTATTCGCTCAAAAATGGTGCCAAACGCTTGCAAATGCTCCCCTGAAAGGTTTGACGGTCGAAACAGAAGGCTTTTTATCACAGGACAAGAAATCAGCCCTCAACAACTTAACCGGCAGAAAAAGATTTTTTGAAAAAATCCCTAAGCCCCGGGGTCACAATTTCAGCAAAAATCCTGACTTTTGGCTATTCGCTCAAAAATGGTGCGAAACGCGTGCAAATGCTCCCCTGAAAGGTTTGTCAGTCGAAACAGAAGGCTTTTTATCACAGGACAAGAAATCAGCCCTCAACAACTTAACCGGCGGAAAATATTTTTTTGAAAAAATCCCTAAGCCCCGGGGTCACAATTTCAGCAAAAATCTGACTTTTGGCTATTCGCTCAAAAATGGTGCCAAACGCTTGCAAATGCTCCCCTGAAAGGTTTGACGGTCGAAACAGAAGGCTTTTTATCACAGGACAAGAAATCAGGCCTCAAGAACTTAACCGGCAGAAAAAGTTTTTTTGAAAAAATCCCTAAGCCCCGGGGTCACAATTTCAGCAAAAATCTGACTTTTGGCTATTCGCTCAAAAATGGTGCCAAACGCTTGCAAATGCTCCCCTGAAGGCTTTGGCAGTCGAAACAGAAGGCTTTTTATCACAGGACAAGAAATCAGTCCTCAACAACTTAACGGGTGGAAAATATTTTTTTGAAAAAATCCCTAAGCCCCGGGGTCACAATTTCAGCAAAAATCTGACTTTTGGCTATTCGCTCAAAAATGGTGCCAAACGCTTGCAAATGCTCCCCTGAAAGGTTTGACGGTCGAAACAGAAGGCTTTTTATCACAGGACAAGAAATCAGCCCTCAACAACTTAACCGGCGGAAAATATTTTTTTGAAAAAATCCCTAGCCCCGGGGTCACAATTTCAGCAAAAATCTGACTTTTGGCTATTCGCTCAAAAATGGTGCCAAACGCTTGCAAATGCTCCCCTGAAAGGTTTGACGGTCGAAACAGAAGGCTTTTTATCACAGGACAAGAAATCAGCCCTCAACAACTTAACCAGCGGAAAATATTTTTTGAAAAAATCCCTAAGCCCCGGGGTCACAATTTCAGCAAAAATCTGACTTTTGGCTATTCGCTCAAAAATGGTGCCAAACGGTTGCAAATGCTCCCCTGACGGCTTTGGCAGTCGAAACAGAAGGCTTTTTATCACAGGACAAGAAATCAGCCCTCAACAACTTAACCGGCGGAAAATATTTTTTTGAAAAAATCCCTAAGCCCCGGGGTCACAATTTCAGCAAAAATCTGACTTTTGGCTATTCGCTCAAAAATGGTGCCAAACGCTTGAAAATGCTCCCCAGAAAGGTTTGACGGTCGAAACAGAAGGCTTTTTATCACAGGAAAAGAAATCAGCCCTCAACAACTTAACGGGTGGAAAACATTTTTTTGAAAAAATCCCTAAGCCCCGGGGTCACAATTTCAGCAAAAATCTGACTTTTGGCTATTCGCTCAAAAATGGTGCCAAACGCTTGCAAATGCTCCCCTGAAAGGTTTGACGGTCGAAACAGAAGGCTTTTTATCACAGGACAAGAAATCAGCCCTCAACAACTTAACCGGCAGAAAAAGATTTTTTGAAAAAATCCCTAAGCCCCGGGGTCACAATTTCAGCAAAAATCCTGACTTTTGGCTATTCGCTCAAAAATGGTGCGAAACGCGTGCAAATGCTCCCCTGAAAGGTTTGTCAGTCGAAACAGAAGGCTTTTTATCACAGGACAAGAAATCAGCCCTCAACAACTTAACCGGCGGAAAATATTTTTTTGAAAAAATCCCTAAGCCCCGGGGTCACAATTTCAGCAAAAATCTGACTTTTGGCTATTCGCTCAAAAATGGTGCCAAACGGTTGCAAATGCTCCCCTGAAGGCTTTGGCAGTCGAAACAGAAGGCTTTTTATCACAGGACAAGAAATCAGTCCTCAACATCTTAACGGGTGGAAAATATTTTTTTGAAAAAATCCCTAAGCCCCGGGGTCACAATTTCAGCAAAAATCTGACTTTTGGCTATTCGCTCAAAAATGGTGTCAAACGCTTGCAAATGCTCCCCTGAAAGGTTTGACGGTCGAAACAGAAGGCTTTTTATCACAGGACAAGAAATCAGCCCTCAACAACTTAACCGGCGGAAAATATTTTTTTGAAAAAATCCCTAGCCCCGGGGTCACAATTTCAGCAAAAATCTGACTTTTGGCTATTCGCTCAAAAATGGTGCCAAACGCTTGCAAATGCTCCCCTGAAAGGTTTGACGGTCGAAACAGAAGGCTTTTTATCACAGGACAAGAAATCAGCCCTCAACAACTTAACCAGCGGAAAATATTTTTTTGAAAAAATCCCTAAGCCCCGGGGTCACAATTTCAGCAAAAATCTGACTTTTGGCTATTCGCTCAAAAATGGTGCCAAACGCTTGCAAATGCTCCCCTGAAAGGTTTGACGGTCGAAACAGAAGGCTTTTTATCACAGGACAAGAAATCAGCCGTCAACAACTTAACCGGCAGAAAAATATTTTTTCAAAAAATCCGTAAGCCCCGGGGTCACAATTTCAGCAAAAATCTGACTTTTGGCTATTGGCGCAAAATTGGTGCCAAATGCTTGCAAATGCTCCCCTGAAAGGTTTGACGGTCGAAACAGAAGGCTTTTTATCACAGGACAAGAAATCAGCCCTCAACAACTTAACCGGCGGAAAATATTTTTTTGAAAAAATCCCTAGCCCCGGGGTCACAATTTCAGCAAAAATCTGACTTTTGGCTATTCGCTCAAAAATGGTGCCAAACGGTTGCAAATGCTCCCCTGAAGGCTTTGTCAGTCGAAACAGAAGGCTTTTTATCACAGGACAAGAAATCAGCCCTCAACAACTTAACCGGCGGAAAATATTTTTTTGAAAAAATCCCTAAGCCCCGGGGTCACAATTTCAGCAAAAATCTGACTTTTGGCTATTCGCTCAAAAATGGTGCCAAACGGTTGCAAATGCTCCCCTGAAGGCTTTGGCCGTCGAAACAGAAGGCTTTTTATCACAGGACAAGAAATCAGCCCTCAACAACTTAACCGGCAGAAAAAGTTTTTTTGAAAAAATCCCTAAGCCCCGGGGTCACAATTTCAGCAAAAATCTGACTTTTGGCTATTCGCTCAAAAATGGTGCCAAACGCTTGCAAATGCTCCCCTGAAAGGTTTGACGGTCGAAACAGAAGGCTTTTTATCACAGGACAAGAAATCAGCCCTCAACAACTTAACCGGCGGAAAATATTATTTGAAAAAATCCCTAAACCCCGGGGTCACAATTTCAGCAAAAATCTGACTTTTGGCTATTCGCTCAAAAATGGTGCCAAACGCTTGCAAATGCTCCCCTGAAAGGTTTGACGGTCGAAACAGAAGGCTTTTTATCACAGGACAAGAAATCAGGCCTCAAGAACTTAACCGGCAGAAAAAGATTTTTTGAAAAAATCCCTAAGCCCCGGGGTCACAATTTCAGCAAAAATCTGACTTTTGGCTATTCGCACAAAAATGGTGCCAAACGGTTGCAAATGCTCCCCTGAAGGCTTTGGCAGTCGAAACAGAAGGCTTTTTATCACAGGACAAGAAATCAGGCCTCAAGAACTTAACGGGTGGAAAATATTTTTTTGAAAAAATCCCTAAGCCCCGGGGTCACAATTTCAGCAAAAATCTGACTTTTGGCTATTCGCTCAAAAATGGTGCCAAACGCTTGCAAATGCTCCCCTGAAAGGTTTGACGGTCGAAACAGAAGGCTTTTTATCACAGGACAAGAAATCAGCCCTCAACAACTTAACCGGCGGAAAATATTATTTGAAAAAATCCCTAAACCCCGGGGTCACAATTTCAGCAAAAATCTGACTTTTGGCTATTCGCTCAAAAATGGTGCCAAACGCTTGCAAATGCTCCCCTGAAAGGTTTGACGGTCGAAACAGAAGGCTTTTTATCACAGGACAAGAAATCAGCCCTCAACAACTTAACCAGCGGAAAATATTTTTTTGAAAAAATCCCTAAGCCCCGGGGTCACAATTTCAGCAAAAATCTGACTTTTGGCTATTCGCTCAAAAATGGTGCCAAACGCTTGAAAATGCTCCCCTGACGGCTTTGGCAGTCGAAACAGAAGGCTTTTTATCACAGGACAAGAAATCAGCCCTCAACAACTTAACCGGCGGAAAATATTTTTTTGAAAAAATTCCTAACCCCCGGGGTCACAATCTCAGCAAAAATCTGACTTTTGGCTATTCGCTCAAAAATGGTGCCAAACGCTTGCAAATGCTCCCCTGAAAGGTTTGATGGTCGAAACAGAAGACTTTTTATGACAGGACAAGAAATCAGCCTTCAACAACTTAACCGGCGGAAAATATTTTTTTGAAAAAATCCCGAAGCCCCGGGGTCACAATTTCAGCAAAAATCTGACTTTTGGCTATTCGCTCAAAAATGGTGCCAAACGGTTGTAAATGCTCCCCTGAAGGCTTTGGCAGTCGAAACAGAAGGCTTTTTATCACAGGACAAGAAATCAGCCCTCAACAACTTAACCGGCAGAAAAATATTTTTTCAAAAAATACGTAAGCCCCGGGGTCACAATTTCAGCAAAAATCTGACTTTTGGCTATTCGCTCAAAAATGGTGCCAAACGCTTGCAAATGCTCCCCTGAAAGGTTTGACGGTCGAAACAGAAGGCTTTTTATCACAGGACAAGAAATCAGCCCTCAACAACTTAACCGGCGGAAAATATTTTTTTGAAAAAATCCCTAGCCCCGGGGTCACAATTTCAGCAAAAATCTGACTTTTGGCTATTCGCTCGAAAATGGTGCCAAACACTTGCAAATGCTCCCCTGAAAGGTTTGACGGTCGAAACAGAAGGCTTTTTATCACAGGACAAGAAATCAGCCCTCAACAACTTAACCGGCGGAAAATATTTTTTTGAAAAAATCCCTAGCCCCGGGGTCACAATTTCAGCAAAAATCTGACTTTTGGCTATTCGCTCAAAAATGGTGCCAAACGCTTGCAAATGCTCCCCTGAAAGGTTTGACGGTCGAAACAGAAGGCTTTTTATCACAGGACAAGAAATCAGCCCTCAACAACTTAACCAGCGGAAAATATTTTTTTGAAAAAATCCCTAAGCCCCGGGGTCACAATTTCAGCAAAAAACTGACTTTTGGCTATTCGCTCAAAAATGGTGCCAAACGCCTGCAAATGATCCCCTGAAAGGTTTGACGGTCTAAACAGAAGGCTTTTTATCACAGGACAAGAAATCAGCCCTCAACAACTTAACCAGCGGAAAATATTTTTTTGAAAAAATCCCTAAGCCCCGGGGTCACAATTTCAGCAAAAATCTGACTTTTGGCTATTCGCTCAAAAATGGTGCCAAACGGTTTCAAATGCTCCCCTGAAGGCTTTGGCAGTCGAAACAGAAGGCTTTTTATCACAGGACAAGAAATCAGCCCTCAACAACTTAACCGGCGGAAAATATTTTTTTGAAAAAATTCCTAAGCCCCGGGGTCACAATTTCAGCAAAAATCTGACTTTTGGCTATTCGCTCAAAAATGGTGCCAAACGCTTGCAAATGCTCCCCTGAAAGGTTTGACGGTCGAAACAGAAGGCTTTTTATCACAGGACAAGAAATCAGCCCTCAACAACTTAACCGGCGGAAAATATTATTTGAAAAAATCCCTCAGCCCCGGGGTCACAATTTCAGCAAAAATCTGACTTTTGGCTATTCGCTCAAAAATGGTGCCAAACGCTTGCAAATGCTCCCCTGAAAGTTTTGACGGTCGAAACAGAAGGCTTTTTATCACAGGACAAGAAATCAGCCCTCAACAACTTAACTGGCGGAAAATATTTTTTTTGAAAAAATCCCTAAGCCCCGGGGTCACAATTTCAGCAAAAATCTGACTTTTGGCTATTCGCACAAAAATGGTGCCAAACGGTTGCAAATGCTCCCCTGAAGGCTTTGGCAGTCGAAACAGAAGGCTTTTTATCACAGGACAAGAAATCAGGCCTCAAGAACTTAACCGGCAGAAAAAGATTTTTTGAAAAAATCCCTAAGCCCCGGGGTCACAATTTCAGCAAAAATCTGACTTTTGGCTATTCGCTCAAAAATGGTGCCAAACGCTTGCAAATGCTCCCCTGAAGGCTTTGGCAGTCGAAACAGAAGGCTTTTTATCACAGGACAAGAAATCAGTCCTCAACAACTTAACGGGTGGAAAATATTTTTTTGAAAAAATCCCTAAGCCCCGGGGTCACAATTTCAGCAAAAATCTGACTTTTGGCTATTCGCTCAAAAATGGTGCCAAACGCTTGCAAATGCTCCCCTGAAAGGTTTGACGGTCGAAACAGAAGGCTTTTTATCACAGGACAAGAAATCAGCCCTCAACAACTTAACCGGCGGAAAATATTTTTTTGAAAAAATCCCTAGCCCCGGGGTCACAATTTCAGGAAAAATCTGACTTTTGGCTATTCGCTCAAAAATGGTGCCAAACGCTTGCAAATGCTCCCCTGAAAGGTTTGACGGTTGAAACAGAAGGCTTTTTATCACAGGACAAGAAATCAGCCCTCAACAACTTAACCAGCGGAAAATATTTTTTTGAAAAAATCCCGAAGCCCCGGGGTCACAATTTCAGCAAAAATCTGACTTTTGGCTATTCGCTCAAAAATGGTGCCAAACGGTTGCAAATGCTCCCCTGAAGGCTTTGGCAGTCGAAACAGAAGGCTTTTTATCACAGGACAAGAAATCAGCCCTCAACAACTTAACCGGCGGAAAATATTTTTTGAAAAAATCCCTAAGCCCCGGGGTCAAAATTACAGCAAAAATCTGACTTTTGGCTATTCGCTCAAAAATTGTGGAAAACGCTTGCAAATGCTCCCCTGAAAGGTTTGACGGTCGAAACAGAAGAATTTTTATCACAGGACAAGAAATCAGCCTTCAACAACTTAACCGGCGGAAAATATTTTTTTGAAAAAATCCCGAAGCCCCGGGGTCACAATTTCAGCAAAAATCTGACTTTTGGCTATTCGCTCAAAAATGGTGCCAAACGGTTGTAAATGCTCCCCTGAAGGCTTTGGCAGTCGAAACAGAAGGCTTTTTATCACAGGACAAGAAATCAGCCCTCAACAACTTAACCGGCAGAAAAATGTTTTTTCAAAAAATACGTAAGCCCCGGAGTCACAATTTCAGCAAAAATCTGACTTTTGGCTATTCGCTCAAAAATGGTGCCAAACGCTTGCAAATGCTCCCCTGAAAGGTTTGACGGTCGAAACAGAAGGCTTTTTATCACAGGACAAGAAATCAGCCCTCAACAACTTAACCGGCAGAAAATATTTTATTAAAAAAATCCCTAAGCCCCGGGGTCACAATTTCAGCAAAAATCTGACTTTTGGCTATTCGCTCAAAAATGGTGCCAAACGCTTGGAAATGCTCCCCTGAAGGCTTTGGCAGTGGAAACAGAAGGCTTTTTATCACAGGACAAGAAATCAGTCCTCAACAACTTAACGGGTGGAAAATATTTTTTTGAAAAAATCCCTAAGCCCCGGGGTCACAATTTCAGCAAAAATCTGACTTTTGGCTATTCGCTCAAAAATGGTGCCAAACGCTTGCAAATGCTCCCCTGAAAGGTTTGGCAGTCGAAACAGAAGGCTTTTTATCACAGGACAAGAAATCAGCCCTCAACAACTTAACCGGCGGAAAATATTTTTTTGAAAAAATTCCTAAGCCCCGGGGTCACAATTTCAGCAAAAATCTGACTTTTGGATATTCGCTCAAAAATGGTGCCAAACGCTTGCAAATGCTCCCCTGAAAGGTTTGACGGTCGAAACAGAAGGCTTTTAATCACAGGACAAGAAATCAGCCCTCAACAACTTAACCGGCGGAAAATATTTTTTTGAAAAAATCCCTAGCCCCGGGGTCACAATTTCAGGAAAAATCTGACTTTTGGCTATTCGCTCAAAAATGGTGCCAAACGCTTGCAAATGCTCCCCTGAAAGGTTTGACGGTCGAAACAGAAGGCTTTTTATCACAGGACAAGAAATCAGCCCTCAACAACTTAACCAGCGGAAAATATTTTTTTGAAAAAATCCCTAAGCCCCGGGGTCACAATTTCAGCAAAAATCTGACTTTTGGCTATTCGCTCAAAAATGGTGCCAAACGCTTGCAAATGCTCCCCTGAAAGGTTTGACGGTCGAAACAGAAGGCTTTTTATCACAGGACAAGAAATCAGCCCTCAACAACTTAACCAGCGGAAAATATTTTTTTGAAAAAATCCCTAAGCCCCGGGGTCACAATTTCAGCAAAAATCTGACTTTTGGCTATTCGCTCAAAAATGGTGCCAAACGGTTGCAAATGCTCCCCTGAAGGCTTTGGCAGTCGAAACAGAAGGCTTTTTATCACAGGACAAGAAATCAGCCCTCAACAACTTAACCGGCGGAAAATATTTTTTGAAAAAATCCCTAAGCCCCGGGGTCACAATTTCAGCAAAAATCTGACTTTTGGCTATTCGCTCAAAAATGGTGCAAAACGCTTGCAAATGCTCCCCTGAAAGGTTTGACGGTCGAAACAGAAGACTTTTTATCACAGGACAAGAAATCAGCCTTCAACAACTTAACCGGCGGAAAATATTTTTTTGAAAAAATCCCGAAGCCCCGGGGTCACAGTTTCAGCAAAAATCTGACTTTTGGCTATTCGCTCAAAAATGGTGCCAAACGGTTGTAAATGCTCCCCTGAAGGCTTTGGCAGTCGAAACAGAAGGCTTTTTATCACAGGACAAGAAATCAGCCCTCAACAACTTAACCGGCAGAAAAATATTTTTTCAAAAAATACGTAAGCCCCGGGGTCACAATTTCAGCAAAAATCTGACTTTTGGCTATTCGCTCAAAAATGGTGCCAAACGCTTGCAAATGCTCCCCTGAAAGGTTTGACGGTCGAAACAGAAGGCTTTTTATCACAGGACAAGAAATCAGCCCTCAACAACTTAACCGGCAGAAAATATTTTATTAAAAAAATCCCTAAGCCCCGGGGTCAGAATTTCAGCAAAAAACGGACTTTTGGCTATTCGCTCAAAAATGGTGCCAAACGCTTGGAAATGCTCCCCTGAAGGCTTTGGCAGTCGAAACAGAAGGCTTTTTATCACAGGACAAGAAATCAGTCCTCAACAACTTAACGGGTGGAAAATATTTTTTTGAAAAAATCCCTAAGCCCCAGGGTCACAATTTCAGCAAAAATCTGACTTTTGGCTATTCGCTCAAAAATGGTGCCAAACGCTTGCAAATGCTCCCCTGAAAGGTTTGGCAGTCGAAACAGAAGGCTTTTTATCACAGGACAAGAAATCAGCCCTCAACAACTTAACCGGCGGAAAATATTTTTTTGAAAAAATCCCTAAGCCCCGGGGTCACAATTTCAGCAAAAATCTGACTTTTGGCTATTCGCTCAAAAATGGTGCCAAACGCTTGCAAATGCTCCCCTGAAAGGTTTGACGGTCGAAACAGAAGGCTTTTTATCACAGGACAAGAAATCAGCCCTCAACAACTTAACCAGCGGAAAATATTTTTTTGAAAAAATCCCTAAGCCCCGGGGTCACAATTTCAGCAAAAATCTGACTTTTGGCTATTCGCTCAAAAATGGTGCCAAATGCTTGCAAATGCTCCCCTGAAAGGTTTGACGGTCGAAACAGAAGGCTTTTTATCACAGGACAAGAAATCAGCCTTCAACAACTTAACCGGCAGAAAATATTTTTTTGAAAAAATCCCTAAGCCCCGGGGTCACAATTTCAGCAAAAATCTGACTTTTGGCTATTTGCTCAAAAATGGTGCAAACGCTTGCAAATGCTCCCCTGAAAGGTTTGGCAGTCGAAACAGAAGGCTTTTTATCACAGGACAAGAAATCAGTCCTCAACAACTTAACGGGTGGAAAATATTTTTTTGAAAAAATCCCTAAGCCCCGGGGTCACAATTTCAGCAAAAATCTGACTTTTGGCTATTCGCTCAAAAATGGTGCCAAACGCTTGCAAATGCTCCCCTGAAAGGTTTGGCAGTCGAAACAGAAGGCTTTTTATCACAGGACAAGAAATCAGCCCTCAACAACTTAACCGGCGGAAAATATTTTTTTGAAAAAATTCCTAAGCCCCGGGGTCACAATTTCAGCAAAAATCTGACTTTTGGCTATTCGCTCAAAAATGGTGCCAAACGCTTGCAAATGCTCCCCTGAAAGGTTTGACGGTCGAAACAGAAGGCTTTTAATCACAGGACAAGAAATCAGCCCTCAACAACTTAACCGGCGGAAAATATTTTTTTGAAAAAATCCCTAGCCCCGGGGTCACAATTTCAGGAAAAATCTGACTTTTGGCTATTCGCTCAAAAATGGTGCCAAACGCTTGCAAATGCTCCCCTGAAAGGTTTGACGGTCGAAATAGAAGGCTTTTTATCACAGGACAAGAAATCAGCCCTCAACAACTTAACCAGCGGAAAATATTTTTTTGAAAAAATCCCTAAGCCCCGGGGTCACAATTTCAGCAAAAATCTGACTTTTGGCTATTCGCTCAAAAATGGTGCCAAACGCTTGCAAATGCTCCCCTGAAAGGTTTGACGGTCGAAACAGAAGGCTTTTTATCACAGGACAAGAAATCAGCCCTCAACAACTTAACCAGCGGAAAATATTTTTTTGAAAAAATCCCTAAGCCCCGGGGTCACAATTTCAGCAAAAATCTGACTTTTGGCTATTCGCTCAAAAATGGTGCCAAACGGTTGTAAATGCTCCCCTGAAGGCTTTGGCAGTCGAAACAGAAGGCTTTTTATCACAGGACAAGAAATCAGCCCTCAACAACTTAACCGGCAGAAAAATATTTTTTCAAAAAATACGTAAGCCCCGGGGTCACAATTTCAGCAAAAATCTGACTTTTGGCTATTCGCTCAAAAATGGTGCCAAACGCTTGCAAATGCTCCCCTGAAAGGTTTGACTGTCGAAACAGAAGGCTTTTTATCACAGGACAAGAAATCAGCCCTCAACAACTTAACCGGCAGAAAATATTTTATTAAAAAAATCCCTAAGCCCCGGGGTCAGAATTTCAGCAAAAAACTGACTTTTGGCTATTCGCTCAAAAATGGTGCCAAACGCTTGGAAATGCTCCCCTGAAGGCTTTGGCAGTCGAAACAGAAGGCTTTTTATCACAGGACAAGAAATCAGTCCTCAACAACTTAACGGGTGGAAAATATTTTTTTGAAAAAATCCCTAAGCCCCAGGGTCACAATTTCAGCAAAAATCTGACTTTTGGCTATTCGCTCAAAAATGGTGCCAAACGCTTGCAAATGCTCCCCTGAAAGGTTTGGCAGTCGAAACAGAAGGCTTTTTATCACAGGACAAGAAATCAGCCCTCAACAACTTAACCGGCGGAAAATATTTTTTTGAAAAAATCCCTAAGCCCCGGGGTCACAATTTCAGCAAAAATCTGACTTTTGGCTATTCGCTCAAAAATGGTGCCAAACGCTTGCAAATGCTCCCCTGAAAGGTTTGCCGGTCGAAACAGAAGGCTTTTTATCACAGGACAAGAAATCAGCCCTCAACAACTTAACCAGCGGAAAATATTTTTTTGAAAAAATCCCTAAGCCCCGGGGTCACAATTTCAGCAAAAATCTGACTTTTGGCTATTCGCTCAAAAATGGTGCCAAATGCTTGCAAATGCTCCCCTGAAAGGTTTGACGGTCGAAACAGAAGGCTTTTTATCACAGGACAAGAAATCAGCCTTCAACAACTTAACCGGCAGAAAATATTTTTTTGAAAAAATCCCTAAGCCCCGGGGTCACAATTTCAGCAAAAATCTGACTTTTGGCTATTTGCTCAAAAATGGTGCAAACGCTTGCAAATGCTCCCCTGAAAGGTTTGGCAGTCGAAACAGAAGGCTTTTTATCACAGGACAAGAAATCAGCCCTCAACAACTTAACCGGCGGAAAATATTTTTTTGAAAAAATCCCTAGCCCCGGGGTCACAATTTCAGCAAAAATCTGACTTTTGGCTATTCGCTCAAAAATGGTGCCAAATGCTTGCAAATGCTCCCCTGAAAGGTTTGACGGTCGAAACAGAAGGCTTTTTATCACAGGACAAGAAATCAGCCTTCAACAACTTAACCGGCAGAAAATATTTTTTTGAAAAAATCCCTAAGCCCCGAGGTCACAATTTCAGCAAAAATCTGACTTTTGGCTATTTGCTCAAAAATGGTGCAAACGCTTGCAAATGCTCCCCTGAAAGGTTTGGCAGTCGAAACAGAAGGCTTTTTATCACAGGACAAGAAATCAGCCCTCAACAACTTAACCGGCGGAAAATATTTTTTTGAAAAAATCCCTAGCCCCGGGGTCACAATTTCAGCAAAAATCTGACTTTTGGCTATTCGCTCAAAAATGGTGCCAAACGCTTGCAAATGCTCCCCTGAAAGGTTTGGCAGTCGAAACAGAAGGCTTTTTATCACAGGACAAGAAATCAGCCCTCAACAACTTAACCAGCGGAAAATATTTTTTTGAAAAAATCCCTAAGCCCCGGGGTCACAATTTCAGCAAAAATGTGACTTTTGGCTATTCACTCAAAAATGGTGCCAAACGGTTGTAAATGCTCCCCTGAAGGCTTTGGCAGTCGAAACAGAAGGCTTTTTATCACAGGACAAGAAATCAGTCCTCAACAACTTAACCGGCAGAAAAATATTTTTTTGAAAAAATCCGTAAGCCCCGGGGTCACAATTTCAGCAAAAATCTGAATTTTGGCTATTCGCTCAAAAATGGTGCCAAACGGTTGCAAATGCTCCCCTGAAAGGTTTGACGGTCGAAACAGAAGGCTTTTTATCACAGGACAAGAAATCAGTCCTCAACAACTTAACGGGTGGAAAATATTTTTTTGAAAAAATCCCTCAGCCCCGGGGTCACAATTTCAGCAAAAATCTGAATTTTGGCTATTCGCTCAAAAATGGTGCCAAACGGTTGCAAATGCTCCCCTGAAAGGTTTGACGGTCGAAACAGAAGGCTTTTTATCACAGGACAAGAAATCAGCCCTCAACAACTTAACCGGCAGAAAATATTTTTTTGAAAAAATCCCTAAGCCCCGGGGTCACAATTTCAGCAAAAATCTGACTTTTGGCTATTCGCTCAAAAATGGTGCCAAACGCTTGCAAATGCTCCCCTGAAAGGTTTGGCAGTCGAAACAGAAGGCTTTTTATCACAGGACAAGAAATCAGTCCTCAACAACTTAACGGGTGGAAAATATTTTTTTGAAAAAATCCCTCAGCCCCGGGGTCACAATTTCAACAAAAATCTGACTTTTGGCTATTCGCTCAAAAATGGTGCCAAACGCATGCAAATGCTCCCCTGAAAGGTTTGGCAGTCGAAACAGAAGGCTTTTTATCACAGGACAAGAAATCAGCCCTCAACAACTTAACCGGCGGAAAATATTTTTTTGAAAAAATCCCTCAGCCCCGGGGTCACAATTTCAGCAAAAATCTGACTTTTGGCTATTCGCTCAAAAATGGTGCCAAACGGTTGCAAATGCTCCCCTGAAAGGTTTGACGGTCGAAACAGAAGGCTTTTTATCACAGGACAAGAAATCAGCCCTCAACAACTTAACCGGCGGAAAATATTTTTTTGAAAAAATCCCTAGCCACGGGGTCACAATTTCAGCAAAAATCTGACTTTTGGCTATTCGCTCAAAAATGGTGCCAAATGGTTGCAAGTGCTCCCCTGAAGGCTTTGGCAGTCGAAACAGAAGGCTTTTTATCACAGGACAAGAAATCAGCCCTCAACAACTTAACCGGCAGAGAAAGATTTTTTGAAAAAATCCCTAAGCCCCGGGGTCACAATTTCAGCAAAAATCCTGACTTTTGGCTATTCGCTCAAAAATGGTGCCATACGCTTGCAAATGCTCCCCTGAAGGCTTTGGCAGTCGAAACAGAAGGCTTTTTATCACAGGACAAGAAATCAGCCCTCAACAACTTAACCGGCGGAAAATATTTTTTTGAAAAAATTCCTAAGCCCCGGGGTCACAATTTCAGCAAAAAACTGACTTTTGGCTATTCGCTCAAAAATGGTGCCAAACGGTTGCAAATGCTCCCCTGAAGGCTTTGGCAGTCGAAACAGAAGGCTTTTTATCACAGGACAAGAAATCAGCCCTCAACAACTTAACCGGCAGAAAAAGTTTTTTTGAAAAAATCCCTAAGCCCCGGGGTCACATTTTCAGCAAAAATCTGACTTTTGGCTATTCGCTCAAAAATGGTGCCAAACGCTTGCAAATGCTCCCCTGAAAGGTTTGACGGTCGAAACAGAAGGCTTTTTATCACAGGACAAGAAATCAGCCCTCAACAACTTAACCGGCGGAAAATATTTTTTTGAAAAAATCCCTAGCCCCGGGGTCACAATTTCAGGAAAAATCTGACTTTTGGCTATTCGCTCAAAAATGGTGCCAAACGCTTGCAAATGCTCCCCTGAAAGGTTTGACGGTCGAAACAGAAAGCTTTTTATCACAGGACAAGAAATCAGCCCTCAACAACTTAACCGGCAGAAAAATATTTTTTCAAAAAATACGTAAGCCCCGGGGTCACAATTTCAGCAAAAATCTGACTTTTGGCTATTCGCTCAAAAATGGTGCCAAACGCTTGCAAATGCTCCCCTGAAAGGTTTGACGGTCGAAACAGAAGGCTTTTTATCACAGGACAAGAAATCAGCCCTCAACAACTTAACCGGCAGAAAATATTTTATTAAAAAAATCCCTAAGCCCCGGGGTCAGAATTTCAGCAAAAAACTGACTTTTGGCTATTCGCTCAAAAATGGTGCCAAACGCTTGGAAATGCTCCCCTGAAGGCTTTGGCAGTCGAAACAGAAGGCTTTTTATCACAGGACAAGAAATCAGTCCTCAACAACTTAACGGGTGGAAAATATTTTTTTGAAAAAATCCCTCAGCCCCGGGGTCACAATTTCAGCAAAAATCTGACTTTTGGCTATTCGCTCAAAAATGGTGCCAAACGGTTGCAAATGCTCCCCTGAAAGGTTTGACGGTCGAAACAGAAGGCTTTTTATCACAGGACAAGAAATCAGCCCTCAACAACTTAACCGGCGGAAAATATTTTTTTGAAAAAATCCCTAGCCACGGGGTCACAATTTCAGCAAAAATCTGACTTTTGGCTATTCGCTCAAAAATGGTGCCAAATGGTTGCAAGTGCTCCCCTGAAGGCTTTGGCAGTCGAAACAGAAGGCTTTTTATCACAGGACAAGAAATCAGCCCTCAACAACTTAACCGGCAGAGAAAGATTTTTTGAAAAAATCCCTAAGCCCCGGGGTCACAATTTCAGCAAAAATCCTGACTTTTGGCTATTCGCTCAAAAATGGTGCCATACGCTTGCAAATGCTCCCCTGAAGGCTTTGGCAGTCGAAACAGAAGGCTTTTTATCACAGGACAAGAAATCAGCCCTCAACAACTTAACCGGCGGAAAATATTTTTTTGAAAAAATTCCTAAGCCCCGGGGTCACAATTTCAGGAAAAATCTGACTTTTGGCTATTCGCTCAAAAATGGTGCCAAACGCTTGCAAATGCTCCCCTGAAAGGTTTGACGGTCGAAATAGAAGGCTTTTTATCACAGGACAAGAAATCAGCCCTCAACAACTTAACCAGCGGAAAATATTTTTTTGAAAAAATCCCTAAGCCCCGGGGTCACAATTTCAGCAAAAATCTGACTTTTGGCTATTCGCTCAAAAATGGTGCCAAACGCTTGCAAATGCTCCCCTGAAAGGTTTGACGGTCGAAACAGAAGGCTTTTTATCACAGGACAAGAAATCAGCCCTCAACAACTTAACCAGCGGAAAATATTTTTTTGAAAAAATCCCTAAGCCCCGGGGTCACAATTTCAGCAAAAATCTGACTTTTGGCTATTCGCTCAAAAATGGTGCCAAACGGTTGTAAATGCTCCCCTGAAGGCTTTGGCAGTCGAAACAGAAGGCTTTTTATCACAGGACAAGAAATCAGCCCTCAACAACTTAACCGGCAGAAAAATATTTTTTCAAAAAATACGTAAGCCCCGGGGTCACAATTTCAGCAAAAATCTGACTTTTGGCTATTCGCTCAAAAATGGTGCCAAACGCTTGCAAATGCTCCCCTGAAAGGTTTGACGGTCGAAACAGAAGGCTTTTTATCACAGGACAAGAAATCAGCCCTCAACAACTTAACCGGCAGAAAATATTTTATTAAAAAAATCCCTAAGCCCCGGGGTCAGAATTTCAGCAAAAAACTGACTTTTGGCTATTCGCTCAAAAATGGTGCCAAACGCTTGGAAATGCTCCCCTGAAGGCTTTGGCAGTCGAAACAGAAGGCTTTTTATCACAGGACAAGAAATCAGTCCTCAACAACTTAACGGGTGGAAAATATTTTTTTGAAAAAATCCCTAAGCCCCAGGGTCACAATTTCAGCAAAAATCTGACTTTTGGCTATTCGCTCAAAAATGGTGCCAAACGCTTGCAAATGCTCCCCTGAAAGGTTTGGCAGTCGAAACAGAAGGCTTTTTATCACAGGACAAGAAATCAGCCCTCAACAACTTAACCGGCGGAAAATATTTTTTTGAAAAAATCCCTAAGCCCCGGGGTCACAATTTCAGCAAAAATCTGACTTTTGGCTATTCGCTCAAAAATGGTGCCAAACGCTTGCAAATGCTCCCCTGAAAGGTTTGGCAGTCGAAACAGAAGGCTTTTTATCACAGGACAAGAAATCAGCCCTCAACAACTTAACCAGCGGAAAATATTTTTTTGAAAAAATCCCTAAGCCCCGGGGTCACAATTTCAGCAAAAATGTGACTTTTGGCTATTCACTCAAAAATGGTGCCAAACGGTTGTAAATGCTCCCCTGAAGGCTTTGGCAGTCGAAACAGAAGGCTTTTTATCACAGGACAAGAAATCAGCCCTCAACAACTTAACCGGCAGAAAATATTTTTTTGAAAAAATCCCTAAGCCCCGGGGTCACAATTTCAGCAAAAATCTGACTTTTGGCTATTCGCTCAAAAATGGTGCCAAACGCTTGCAAATGCTCCCCTGAAAGGTTTGGCAGTCGAAACAGAAGGCTTTTTATCACAGGACAAGAAATCAGTCCTCAACAACTTAACGGGTGGAAAATATTTTTTTGAAAAAATCCCTCAGCCCCGGGGTCACAATTTCAACAAAAATCTGACTTTTGGCTATTCGCTCAAAAATGGTGCCAAACGCATGCAAATGCTCCCCTGAAAGGTTTGGCAGTCGAAACAGAAGGCTTTTTATCACAGGACAAGAAATCAGCCCTCAACAACTTAACCGGCGGAAAATATTTTTTTGAAAAAATCCCTCAGCCCCGGGGTCACAATTTCAGCAAAAATCTGACTTTTGGCTATTCGCTCAAAAATGGTGCCAAACGGTTGCAAATGCTCCCCTGAAAGGTTTGACGGTCGAAACAGAAGGCTTTTTATCACAGGACAAGAAATCAGCCCTCAACAACTTAACCGGCGGAAAATATTTTTTTGAAAAAATCCCTAGCCACGGGGTCACAATTTCAGCAAAAATCTGACTTTTGGCTATTCGCTCAAAAATGGTGCCAAATGTTTGCAAGTGCTCCCCTGAAGGCTTTGGCAGTCGAAACAGAAGGCTTTTTATCACAGGACAAGAAATCAGCCCTCAACAACTTAACCGGCAGAGAAAGATTTTTTGAAAAAATCCCTAAGCCCCGGGGTCACAATTTCAGCAAAAATCCTGACTTTTGGCTATTCGCTCAAAAATGGTGCCATACGCTTGCAAATGCTCCCCTGAAGGCTTTGGCAGTCGAAACAGAAGGCTTTTTATCACAGGACAAGAAATCAGCCCTCAACAACTTAACCGGCGGAAAATATTTTTTTGAAAAAATTCCTAAGCCCCGGGGTCACAATTTCAGCAAAAAACTGACTTTTGGCTATTCGCTCAAAAATGGTGCCAAACGGTTGCAAATGCTCCCCTGAAGGCTTTGGCAGTCGAAACAGAAGGCTTTTTATCACAGGACAAGAAATCAGCCCTCAACAACTTAACCGGCAGAAAAAGTTTTTTTGAAAAAATCCCTAAGCCCCGGGGTCACAATTTCAGCAAAAATCTGACTTTTGGCTATTCGCTCAAAAATGGTGCCAAACGCTTGCAAATGCTCCCCTGAAAGGTTTGACGGTCGAAACAGAAGGCTTTTTATCACAGGACAAGAAATCAGCCCTCAACAACTTAACCGGCGGAAAATATTATTTGAAAAAATCCCTAAGCCCCGGGGTCACAATTTCAGCAAAAATCTGACTTTTGGCTATTCGCTCAAAAATGGTGCCAAACGCTTGCAAATGCTCCCCTGAAAGGTTTGACGGTCGAAATAGAAGGCTTTTTATCACAGGACAAGAAATCAGCCCTCAACAACTTAACCAGCGGAAAATATTTTTTTGAAAAAATCCCTAAGCCCCGGGGTCACAATTTCAGCAAAAATCTGACTTTTGGCTATTCGCTCAAAAATGGTGCCAAACGCTTGCAAATGCTCCCCTGAAAGGTTTGGCGGTCGAAACAGAAGGCTTTTTATCACAGGACAAGAAATCAGCCCTCAACAACTTAACCAGCGGAAAATATTTTTTTGAAAAAATCCCTAAGCCCCGGGGTCACAATTTCAGCAAAAATCTGACTTTTGGCTATTCGCTCAAAAATGGTGCCAAACGGTTGTAAATGCTCCCCTGAAGGCTTTGGCAGTCGAAACAGAAGGCTTTTTATCACAGGACAAGAAATCAGCCCTCAACAACTTAACCGGCAGAAAAATATTTTTTCAAAAAATACGTAAGCCCCGGGGTCACAATTTCAGCACAAATCTGACTTTTGGCTATTCGCTCAAAAATGGTGCCAAACGCTTGCAAATGCTCCCCTGAAAGGTTTGACGGTCGAAACAGAAGGCTTTTTATCACAGGACAAGAAATCAGCCCTCAACAACTTAACCGGCAGAAAATATTTTATTAAAAAAATCCCTAAGCCCCGGGGTCAGAATTTCAGCAAAAAACTGACTTTTGGCTATTCGCTCAAAAATGGTGCCAAACGCTTGGAAATGCTCCCCTGAAGGCTTTGGCAGTCGAAACAGAAGGCTTTTTATCACAGGACAAGAAATCAGTCCTCAACAACTTAACGGGTGGAAAATATTTTTTTGAAAAAATCCCTAAGCCCCAGGGTCACAATTTCAGCAAAAATCTGACTTTTGGCTATTCGCTCAAAAATGGTGCCAAACGCTCGCAAATGCTCCCCTGAAGGGTTTGGCAGTCGAAACAGAAGGCTTTTTATCACAGGACAAGAAATCAGCCCTCAACAACTTAACCGGCGGAAAATATTTTTTTGAAAAAATCCCTAAGCCCCGGGGTCACAATTTCAGCAAAAATCTGACTTTTGGCTATTCGCTCAAAAATGGTGCCAAACGCTTGCAAATGCTCCCCTGAAAGGTTTGACGGTCGAAACAGAAGGCTTTTTATCACAGGACAAGAAATCAGCCCTCAACAACTTAACCAGCGGAAAATATTTTTTTGAAAAAATCCCTAAGCCCCGGGGTCACAATTTCAGCAAAAATCTGACTTTTGGCTATTCGCTCAAAAATGGTGCCAAATGCTTGCAAATGCTCCCCTGAAAGGTTTGACGGTCGAAACAGAAGGCTTTTTATCACAGGACAAGAAATCAGCCTTCAACAACTTAACCGGCAGAAAATATTTTTTTGAAAAAATCCCTAAGCCCCGGGGTCACAATTTCAGCAAAAATCTGACTTTTGGCTATTTGCTCAAAAATGGTGCAAACGCTTGCAAATGCTCCCCTGAAAGGTTTGGCAGTCGAAACAGAAGGCTTTTTATCACAGGACAAGAAATCAGCCCTCAACAACTTAACCGGCGGAAAATATTTTTTTGAAAAAATCCCTAGCCCCGGGGTCACAATTTCAGCAAAAATCTGACTTTTGGCTATTCGCTCAAAAATGGTGCCAAACGCTTGCAAATGCTCCCCTGAAAGGTTTGGCAGTCGAAACAGAAGGCTTTTTATCACAGGACAAGAAATCAGCCCTCAACAACTTAACCAGCGGAAAATATTTTTTTGAAAAAATCCCTAAGCCCCGGGGTCACAATTTCAG
>NW_028148595.1:0-43885 GCF_965153285.1 Podarcis tiliguerta | reverse complement strand
TTTCAAAAAAATCTTTTTCTGCCGGTTAAGTTGTTGAGGCTGATTTCTTGTCCAGTGATAAAAAACCTTCCATTTCGACCGCCAAACCTCTCAGGGGAGCATTTGGAACCGTTTGGCAGCATTTTTGAGTGAATTGTCGAAAGTCAGATTTTTGATGAAATTGTGACCCCGGGGCTTAGGGATTTTTTCAAAAAAATCTTTTTCTGCCGGTTAAGTTGTCGAGGGCTGATTTCTTGTCCTGTGATAAAAAGCCTTCTGTTTCGACCGCAAAACCTTTCAGGGGAGCATTTTCAACCGTTTGGCAGCATTTTTGAGTGAATTGCCGAAAGTCAGATTTTTGATGAAATTGTGACCCCGGGGCTTAGGGATTTTTCAAAAAAATCTTTTTCTGCCGGTTAAGTTGTTGAGGGCTGATTTCTTGTCCAGTGATAAAAAACCTTCCCTTTCGACCGCCAAACCTCTCAGGGGAGCATTTTCAACCGTTTGGCACCATTTTTGAGTGAATTGCCGAAAGTCAGATTTTTGATGAAATTGTGACCCCGGGGCTTAGGGATTTTTTCAAAAAAAACTTTTTCTGCCGGTTAAGTTGTTGAGGGCTGATTTCTTGTCCTGTGTTAAAAAGCCTTCTGTTTCGACCACAAAACCTTTCAGGGGAGCCTTTTCAACCGTTTGGCACCATTTTTGAGTGAATTGCCGAAAGTCAGATTTTTGATGAAATTGTGACCCCGGGGCTTAGGGATTTTTTCAAAAAAATATTTTTCTGCCGGTTAAGTTGTCGAGGGCTGATTTCTTGTCCCGTGATAAAAAGCATTCTGTTTCGACCGCGAAACATTTCAGGGGCGCATTTTCAACCGTTTGGCACCATTTTTGAGTGAATTGCCGAAAGTCCGATTTATGATGAAATTGTGACCCCGGGGCTTAGGGATTTTTCAAAAAAATCTTTTTCTGCCGGTTAAGTTGTTGAGGCTGATTTCTTGTCCAGTGATAAAAAACCTTCCATTTCGACCGCCAAACCTCTCAGGGGAGCATTTGCAACCGTTTGGCACCATTTTTGAGTGAATTGTCGAAAGTCAGATTTTTCATGAAATTGTGACCCCGGGGCTTAGGGATTTTTTCAAAAAAATCTTTTTCTGCCGGTTAAGTTGTTGAGGGCTGATTTCTTGTCCAGTGATAAAAAGCCTTCTGTTTCCATCGCCAAACCTTTCAGGGGAGCATTTTCAACCGTTTGGCACCATTTTTGAGTGAATTGCCGAAAGTCAGATTTTTGATGAAATTGTGACCCCGGGGCTTAGGGATTTTTTCAAAAAAAACTTTTTCTGCCGGTTAAGTTGTTGAGGGCTGATTTCTTGTCCAGTGATAAAAAACCTTCCCTTTCGACCACCAAACCTCTCAGGGGAGCATTTTCAACCGTTTGGCACCATTTTTTAGTGAATTGCCGAAAGTCAGATTTTTGATGAAATTGTGACCCCGGGGCTTAGGGATTTTTTCAAAAAAAACTTTTTCTGCCGGTTAAGTTGTTGAGGGCTGATTTCTTGTCCTGTGTTAAAAAGCCTTCTGTTTCGACCACAAAACCTTTCAGGGGAGCATTTTCAACCGTTTGGCACCATTTTTGAGTGAATTGCCGAAAGTCAGATTTTTGATGAAATTGTGACCCCGGGGCTTAGGGATTTTTTCAAAAAAATATTTTTCTGCCGGTTAAGTTGTCGAGGGCTGATTTCTTGTCCCGTGATAAAAAGCATTCTGTTTCGACCGCGAAACATTTCAGGGGCGCATTTTCAACCGTTTGGCACCATTTTTGAGTGAATTGCCGAAAGTCAGATTTTTGATGAAATTGTGACCCCGGGGCTTAGGGATTTTTCAAAAAAATCTTTTTCTGCCGGTTAAGTTGTTGAGGCTGATTTCTTGTCCAGTGATAAAAAACCTTCTGTTTCCATCGCCAAACCTTTCAGGGGAGCATTTTCAACCGTTTGGCACCATTTTTGAGTGAATTGCCGAAAGTCAGATTTTTGATGAAATTGTGACCCCGGAGCTTAGGGATTTTTCAAAAAATCTTTTTCTGCCGGTTAAGTTGTTGACGGCTGATTTCTTGTCCTGTGTTAAAAAGCCTTCTTTTTCGACCGCGAAACCTTTCAGGGGAGCATTTTCAACCGTTTGGCACCATTTTTGAGTGAATTGCCGAAAGTCAGATTTTTGATGAAATTGTGACCCCGGGGCTTAGGGATTTTTCAAAAAAATCTTTTTCTGCCGGTTAAGTTGTTGAGGGCTGATTTCTTGTCCAGTGATAAAAAACCTTCCCTTTCGACCGCCAAACCTCTCAGGGGAGCCTTTTCAACCGTTTGGCACCATTTTTGAGTGAATTGCCGAAAGTCAGATTTTTGATGAAATTGTGACCCCGGGGCTTAGGGATTTTTTCAAAAAAATATTTTTCTGCCGGTTAAGTTGTCGAGGGCTGATTTCTTGTCCCGTGATAAAAAGCATTCTGTTTCGACCGCGAAACATTTCAGGGGCGCATTTTCAACCGTTTGGCACCATTTTTGAGTGAATTGCCGAAAGTCCGATTTATGATGAAATTGTGACCCCGGGGCTTAGGGATTTTTCAAAAAAATCTTTTTCTGCCGGTTAAGTTGTTGAGGCTGATTTCTTGTCCAGTGATAAAAAACCTTCCATTTCGACCGCCAAACCTCTCAGGGGAGCATTTGCAACCGTTTGGCACCATTTTTGAGTGAATTGTCGAAAGTCAGATTTTTCATGAAATTGTGACCCCGGGGCTTAGGGATTTTTTCAAAAAAATCTTTTTCTGCCGGTTAAGTTGTTGAGGGCTGATTTCTTGTCCAGTGATAAAAAGCCTGTTTCCATCGCCAAACCTTTCAGGGGAGCATTTTCAACCGTTTGGCACCATTTTTGAGTGAATTGCCGAAAGTCAGATTTTTGATGAAATTGTGACCCCGGGGCTTAGGGATTTTTCAAAAAAATCTTTTTCTGCCGGTTAAGTTGTTGAGGGCTGATTTCTTGTCCAGTGATAAAAAACCTTCCCTTTCGACCACCAAACCTCTCAGGGGAGCATTTTCAACCGTTTGGCACCATTTTTTAGTGAATTGCCGAAAGTCAGATTTTTGATGAAATTGTGACCCCGGGGCTTAGGGATTTTTTCAAAAAAACTTTTTCTGCCGGTTAAGTTGTTGAGGGCTGATTTCTTGTCCTGTGTTAAAAAGCCTTCTGTTTCGACCACAAAACCTTTCAGGGGAGCATTTTCAACCGTTTGGCACCATTTTTGAGTGAATTGCCGAAAGTCAGATTTTTGATGAAATTGTGACCCCGGGGCTTAGGGATTTTTTCAAAAAAATATTTTTCTGCCGGTTAAGTTGTCGAGGGCTGATTTCTTGTCCCGTGATAAAAAGCATTCTGTTTCGACCGCGAAACATTTCAGGGGCGCATTTTCAACCGTTTGGCACCATTTTTGAGTGAATTGCCGAAAGTCAGATTTTTGATGAAATTGTGACCCCGGGGCTTAGGGATTTTTCAAAAAAATCTTTTTCTGCCGGTTAAGTTGTTGAGGCTGATTTCTTGTCCAGTGATAAAAAACCTTCTGTTTCCATCGCCAAACCTTTCAGGGGAGCATTTTCAACCGTTTGGCACCATTTTTGAGTGAATTGCCGAAAGTCAGATTTTTGATGAAATTGTGACCCCGGAGCTTAGGGATTTTTCAAAAAATCTTTTTCTGCCGGTTAAGTTGTTGACGGCTGATTTCTTGTCCTGTGTTAAAAAGCCTTCTTTTTCGACCGCGAAACCTTTCAGGGGAGCATTTTCAATCGTTTGGCACCATTTTTGAGTGAATTGCCGAAAGTCAGATTTTTGATGAAATTGTGACCCCGGGGCTTAGGGATTTTTCAAAAAAATCTTTTTCTGCCGGTTAAGTTGTTGAGGGCTGATTTCTTGTCCAGTGATAAAAAACCTTCCCTTTCGACCGCCAAACCTCTCAGGGGAGCATTTTCAACCGTTTGGCACCATTTTTGAGTGAATTGCCGAAAGTCAGATTTTTGATGAAATTGTGACCCCGGGGCTTAGGGATTTTTTCAAAAAAATATTTTTCTGCCGGTTAAGTTGTCGAGGGCTGATTTCTTGTCCCGTGATAAAAAGCATTCTGTTTCGACCGCGAAACATTTCAGGGGCGCATTTTCAACCGTTTGGCACCATTTTTGAGTGAATTGCCGAAAGTCAGATTTCTGATCAAATTGTGACCCCGGGGCTTAGGGATTTTTTCAAAAAAATCTTTTTCTGCTGGTTAAGTTGTTGAGGGCTGATTTCTTGTCCTGTGTTAAAAAGCCTTCTGTTTCCATCGCCAAACCTCTCAGGGGAGCATATGCAACCGTTTGGCACCATTTTTGAGTGAATTGCCGAAAGTCAGATTTTTGATGGAATTGTGACCCCGGGGCTTAGGGATTTTTTCAAAAAAATATTTTTCTGCCGGTTAAGTTGTTGAGGGCTGATTTCTTGTCCTGTGATAAAAAGCCTTCTGTTTCCATCGCCAAACCTTTCAGGGGAGCATTTTCAACCATTTGGCACCATTTTTGAGTGAATTGCCGAAAGTCAGATTTTTGATGAAATTGTGACCCCGGGGCTTAGGGATTTTTCAAAAAAATCTTTTTCTGCCGGTTAAGTTGTTGAGGGCTGATTTCTTGTCCAGTGATAAAAAACCTTCCCTTTCGACCGCCAAACCTCTCAGGGGAGCATTTTCAACCGTTTTGCACCATTTCTGAGTGAATTGCCGAAAGTCAGATTTTTGATGAAATTGTGACCCCGGGGCTTAGGGATTTTTTCAAGAAAAACTTTTTCTGCCGGTTAAGTTGTTGAGGGCTGATTTCTTGTCCTGTGTTAAAAAGCCTTCTGTTTCGACCACAAAACCTTTCAGGGGAGCATTTTCAACCGTTTGGCACCATTTTTGAGTGAATTGCCGAAAGTCAGATTTTTGATGAAATTGTGACCCCGGGGCTTAGGGATTTTTTCAAAAAAATCTTTTTCTGCCGGTTAAGTTGTCGAGGGCTGATTTCTTGTCCTGTGATAAAAAGCCTTCTGTTTCGACCGCAAAACCTTTCAGGGGAGCATTTTCAACCGTTTGGCAGCATTTTTGAGTGAATTGCCGAAAGTCAGATTTTTGATGAAATTGTGACCCCGGGGCTTAGGGATTTTTCAAAAAAATCTTTTTCTGCCTGTTAAGTTGTTGAGGCTGATTTCTTGTCCAGTGATAAAAAACCTTCCATTTCGACCGCCAAACCTTTCAGGGGAGCATTTGCAACCGTTTGGCAGCATTTTTGAGTGAATTGCCGAAAGTCAGATTTTTGATGAAATTGTGACCCCGGGGCTTAGGGATTTTTCAAAAAAATCTTTTTCTGCCGGTTAAGTTGTTGAGGGCTGATTTCTTGTCCAGTGATAAAAAACCTTCCGTTTCGACCGCCAAACCTCTCAGGGGAGCATTTTCAACCGTTTTGCACCATTTTTGAGTGAATTGCCGAAAGTCAGATTTTTGATGAAATTGTGACCCCGGGGCTTAGGGATTTTTCAAAAAAATCTTTTTCTGCCGGTTAAGTTGTTGAGGGCTGATTTCTTGTCCAGTGATAAAAAACCTTCCATTTCGACCGCCAAACCTCTCAGGGGAGCATTTGCAACCGTTTGGCACCATTTTTGAGTGAATTGTCGAAAGTCAGATTTTTCATGAAATTTTGACCCCGGGGCTTAGGGATTTTTTCAAAAAAATATTTTTCTGCCGGTTAAGTTGTTGAGGGCTGATTTCTTGTCCTGTGATAAAAAGCCTTCTGTTTCCATCGCCAAACCTTTCAGGGGAGCATTTTCAACCATTTGGCACCATTTTTGAGTGAATTGCCGAAAGTCAGATTTTTGATGAAATTGTGACCCCGGGGCTTAGGGATTTTTCAAAAAAATCTTTTTCTGCCGGTTAAGTTGTTGAGGGCTGATTTCTTGTCCAGTGATAAAAAACCTTCCCTTTCGACCGCCAAACCTCTCAGGGGAGCATTTTCAACCGTTTTGCACCATTTTTGAGTGAATTGCCGAAAGTCAGATTTTTGATGAAATTGTGACCCCGGGGCTTAGGGATTTTTTCAAAAAAAACTTTTTCTGCCGGTTAAGTTGTTGAGGGCTGATTTCTTGTCCTGTGTTAAAAAGCCTTCTGTTTCGACCACAAAACCTTTCAGGGGAGCATTTTCAACCGTTTGGCACCATTTTTGAGTGAATTGCCGAAAGTCAGATTTTTGATGAAATTGTGACCCCGGGGCTTAGGGATTTTTTCAAAAAAATCTTTTTCTGCCGGTTAAGTTGTCGAGGGCTGATTTCTTGTCCTGTGATAAAAAGCCTTCTGTTTCGACCGCAAAACCTTTCAGGGGAGCATTTTCAACCGTTTGGCAGCATTTTTGAGTGAATTGCCGAAAGTCAGATTTTTGATGAAATTGTGACCCCGGGGCTTAGGGATTTTTCAAAAAAATCTTTTTCTGCCGGTTAAGTTGTTGAGGCTGATTTCTTGTCCAGTGATAAAAAACCTTCCATTTCGACCGCCAAACCTCTCAGGGGAGCATTTGGAACCGTTTGGCAGCATTTTTGAGTGAATTGTCGAAAGTCAGATTTTTGATGAAATTGTGACCCCGGGGCTTAGGGATTTTTTCAAAAAAATCTTTTTCTGCCGGTTAAGTTGTCGAGGGCTGATTTCTTGTCCTGTGATAAAAAGCCTTCTGTTTCGACCGCAAAACCTTTCAGGGGAGCATTTTCAACCGTTTGGCAGCATTTTTGAGTGAATTGCCGAAAGTCAGATTTTTGATGAAATTGTGACCCCGGGGCTTAGGGATTTTTCAAAAAAATCTTTTTCTGCCGGTTAAGTTGTTGAGGGCTGATTTCTTGTCCAGTGATAAAAAACCTTCCCTTTCGACCGCCAAACCTCTCAGGGGAGCATTTTCAACCGTTTGGCACCATTTTTGAGTGAATTGCCGAAAGTCAGATTTTTGATGAAATTGTGACCCCGGGGCTTAGGGATTTTTTCAAAAAAAACTTTTTCTGCCGGTTAAGTTGTTGAGGGCTGATTTCTTGTCCTGTGTTAAAAAGCCTTCTGTTTCGACCACAAAACCTTTCAGGGGAGCCTTTTCAACCGTTTGGCACCATTTTTGAGTGAATTGCCGAAAGTCAGATTTTTGATGAAATTGTGACCCCGGGGCTTAGGGATTTTTTCAAAAAAATATTTTTCTGCCGGTTAAGTTGTCGAGGGCTGATTTCTTGTCCCGTGATAAAAAGCATTCTGTTTCGACCGCGAAACATTTCAGGGGCGCATTTTCAACCGTTTGGCACCATTTTTGAGTGAATTGCCGAAAGTCCGATTTATGATGAAATTGTGACCCCGGGGCTTAGGGATTTTTCAAAAAAATCTTTTTCTGCCGGTTAAGTTGTTGAGGCTGATTTCTTGTCCAGTGATAAAAAACCTTCCATTTCGACCGCCAAACCTCTCAGGGGAGCATTTGCAACCGTTTGGCACCATTTTTGAGTGAATTGTCGAAAGTCAGATTTTTCATGAAATTGTGACCCCGGGGCTTAGGGATTTTTTCAAAAAAATCTTTTTCTGCCGGTTAAGTTGTTGAGGGCTGATTTCTTGTCCAGTGATAAAAAGCCTTCTGTTTCCATCGCCAAACCTTTCAGGGGAGCATTTTCAACCGTTTGGCACCATTTTTGAGTGAATTGCCGAAAGTCAGATTTTTGATGAAATTGTGACCCCGGGGCTTAGGGATTTTTCAAAAAAATCTTTTTCTGCCGGTTAAGTTGTTGAGGGCTGATTTCTTGTCCAGTGATAAAAAACCTTCCCTTTCGACCACCAAACCTCTCAGGGGAGCATTTTCAACCGTTTGGCACCATTTTTTAGTGAATTGCCGAAAGTCAGATTTTTGATGAAATTGTGACCCCGGGGCTTAGGGATTTTTTCAAAAAAAACTTTTTCTGCCGGTTAAGTTGTTGAGGGCTGATTTCTTGTCCTGTGTTAAAAAGCCTTCTGTTTCGACCACAAAACCTTTCAGGGGAGCATTTTCAACCGTTTGGCACCATTTTTGAGTGAATTGCCGAAAGTCAGATTTTTGATGAAATTGTGACCCCGGGGCTTAGGGATTTTTTCAAAAAAATATTTTTCTGCCGGTTAAGTTGTCGAGGGCTGATTTCTTGTCCCGTGATAAAAAGCATTCTGTTTCGACCGCGAAACATTTCAGGGGCGCATTTTCAACCGTTTGGCACCATTTTTGAGTGAATTGCCGAAAGTCAGATTTTTGATGAAATTGTGACCCCGGGGCTTAGGGATTTTTCAAAAAAATCTTTTTCTGCCGGTTAAGTTGTTGAGGCTGATTTCTTGTCCAGTGATAAAAAACCTTCCATTTCGACCGCCAAACCTCTCAGGGGAGCATTTGGAACCGTTTGGCAGCATTTTTGAGTGAATTGCCGAAAGTCAGATTTTTGATGAAATTGTGACCCCGGGGCTTAGGGATTTTTCAAAAAAATCTTTTTCTGCCGGTTAAGTTGTTGAGGCTGATTTCTTGTCCAGTGATAAAAAACCTTCCATTTCGACCGCCAAACCTCTCAGGGGAGCATTTTCAACCGTTTGGCAGCATTTTTGAGTGAATTGCCGAAAGTCAGATTTTTGATGAAATTGTGACCCCGGGGCTTAGGGATTTTTCAAAAAAATCTTTTTCTGCCGGTTAAGTTGTTGAGGCTGATTTCTTGTCCAGTGATAAAAAACCTTCCATTTCGACCGCCAAACCTCTCAGGGGAGCATTTGGAACCGTTTGGCAGCATTTTTGAGTGAATTGTCGAAAGTCAGATTTTTGATGAAATTGTGACCCCGGGGCTTAGGGATTTTTTCAAAAAAATCTTTTTCTGCCGGTTAAGTTGTCGAGGGCTGATTTCTTGTCCTGTGATAAAAAGCCTTCTGTTTCGACCGCAAAACCTTTCAGGGGAGCATTTTCAACCGTTTGGCAGCATTTTTGAGTGAATTGCCGAAAGTCAGATTTTTGATGAAATTGTGACCCCGGGGCTTAGGGATTTTTCAAAAAAATCTTTTTCTGCCGGTTAAGTTGTTGAGGGCTGATTTCTTGTCCAGTGATAAAAAACCTTCCCTTTCGACCGCCAAACCTCTCAGGGGAGCATTTTCAACCGTTTGGCACCATTTTTGAGTGAATTGCCGAAAGTCAGATTTTTGATGAAATTGTGACCCCGGGGCTTAGGGATTTTTTCAAAAAAAACTTTTTCTGCCGGTTAAGTTGTTGAGGGCTGATTTCTTGTCCTGTGTTAAAAAGCCTTCTGTTTCGACCACAAAACCTTTCAGGGGAGCCTTTTCAACCGTTTGGCACCATTTTTGAGTGAATTGCCGAAAGTCAGATTTTTGATGAAATTGTGACCCCGGGGCTTAGGGATTTTTTCAAAAAAATATTTTTCTGCCGGTTAAGTTGTCGAGGGCTGATTTCTTGTCCCGTGATAAAAAGCATTCTGTTTCGACCGCGAAACATTTCAGGGGCGCATTTTCAACCGTTTGGCACCATTTTTGAGTGAATTGCCGAAAGTCCGATTTATGATGAAATTGTGACCCCGGGGCTTAGGGATTTTTCAAAAAAATCTTTTTCTGCCGGTTAAGTTGTTGAGGCTGATTTCTTGTCCAGTGATAAAAAACCTTCCATTTCGACCGCCAAACCTCTCAGGGGAGCATTTGCAACCGTTTGGCACCATTTTTGAGTGAATTGTCGAAAGTCAGATTTTTCATGAAATTGTGACCCCGGGGCTTAGGGATTTTTTCAAAAAAATCTTTTTCTGCCGGTTAAGTTGTTGAGGGCTGATTTCTTGTCCAGTGATAAAAAGCCTTCTGTTTCCATCGCCAAACCTTTCAGGGGAGCATTTTCAACCGTTTGGCACCATTTTTGAGTGAATTGCCGAAAGTCAGATTTTTGATGAAATTGTGACCCCGGGGCTTAGGGATTTTTCAAAAAAATCTTTTTCTGCCGGTTAAGTTGTTGAGGGCTGATTTCTTGTCCAGTGATAAAAAACCTTCCCTTTCGACCACCAAACCTCTCAGGGGAGCATTTTCAACCGTTTGGCACCATTTTTTAGTGAATTGCCGAAAGTCAGATTTTTGATGAAATTGTGACCCCGGGGCTTAGGGATTTTTTCAAAAAAAACTTTTTCTGCCGGTTAAGTTGTTGAGGGCTGATTTCTTGTCCTGTGTTAAAAAGCCTTCTGTTTCGACCACAAAACCTTTCAGGGGAGCATTTTCAACCGTTTGGCACCATTTTTGAGTGAATTGCCGAAAGTCAGATTTTTGATGAAATTGTGACCCCGGGGCTTAGGGATTTTTTCAAAAAAATATTTTTCTGCCGGTTAAGTTGTCGAGGGCTGATTTCTTGTCCCGTGATAAAAAGCATTCTGTTTCGACCGCGAAACATTTCAGGGGCGCATTTTCAACCGTTTGGCACCATTTTTGAGTGAATTGCCGAAAGTCAGATTTTTGATGAAATTGTGACCCCGGGGCTTAGGGATTTTTCAAAAAAATCTTTTTCTGCCGGTTAAGTTGTTGAGGCTGATTTCTTGTCCAGTGATAAAAAACCTTCTGTTTCCATCGCCAAACCTTTCAGGGGAGCATTTTCAACCGTTTGGCACCATTTTTGAGTGAATTGCCGAAAGTCAGATTTTTGATGAAATTGTGACCCCGGGGCTTAGGGATTTTTTCAAAAAAATCTTTTTCTGCCGCTTAAATTGTTGAGGGCTGATTTCTTGTCCTGTGTTAAAAAGCCTTCTGTTTCGACCGCGAAACATTTCAATGGCGCATTTTCAACCGTTTGGCACCATTTTTGAGTGAATTGCCGAAAGTCAGATTTTTGATGAAATTGTGACCCCGGAGCTTAGGGATTTTTCAAAAAATCTTTTTCTGCCGGTTAAGTTGTTGACGGCTGATTTCTTGTCCTGTGTTAAAAAGCCTTCTTTTTCGACCGCGAAACCTTTCAGGGGAGCATTTTCAACCGTTTGGCACCATTTTTGAGTGAATTGCCGAAAGTCAGATTTTTGATGAAATTGTGACCCCGGGGCTTAGGGATTTTTCAAAAAAATCTTTTTCTGCCGGTTAAGTTGTTGAGGGCTGATTTCTTGTCCAGTGATAAAAAACCTTCCCTTTCGACCGCCAAACCTCTCAGGGGAGCATTTTCAACCGTTTGGCACCATTTTTGAGTGAATTGCCGAAAGTCAGATTTTTGATGAAATTGTGACCCCGGGGCTTAGGGATTTTTTCAAAAAAATATTTTTCTGCCGGTTAAGTTGTCGAGGGCTGATTTCTTGTCCCGTGATAAAAAGCATTCTGTTTCGACCGCGAAACATTTCAGGGGCGCATTTTCAACCGTTTGGCACCATTTTTGAGTGAATTGCCGAAAGTCAGATTTTTGATGAAATTGTGACCCCGGGGCTTAGGGATTTTTTCAAAAAAATCTTTTTCTGCTGGTTAAGTTGTCGAGGGTTGATTTCTTGCTCTGAGATAATAATCCGTCTGTTTCGACCGCCAAAACTGTTAGGGGAGCATTTTCAACCGTTTGGTACCATTTTTGAGTGAATTGCCGAAAGTCAGATTTCTGATCAAATTGTGACCCCGGGGCTTAGGGATTTTTTCAAAAAAATCTTTTTCTGCTGGTTAAGTTGTTGAGGGCTGATTTCTTGTCCTGTGTTAAAAAGCCTTCTGTTTCCATCGCCAAACCTCTCAGGGGAGCATATGCAACCGTTTGGCAACATTTTTGAGTGAATTGCCGAAAGTCAGATTTTTGATGGAATTGTGACCCCGGGGCTTAGGGATTTTTTCAAAAAAATATTTTTCTGCCGGTTAAGTTGTTGAGGGCTGATTTCTTGTCCTGTGATAAAAAGCCTTCTGTTTCCATCGCCAAACCTTTCAGGGGAGCATTTTCAACCATTTGGCACCATTTTTGAGTGAATTGCCGAAAGTCAGATTTTTGATGAAATTGTGACCCCGGGGCTTAGGGATTTTTCAAAAAAATCTTTTTCTGCCGGTTAAGTTGTTGAGGGCTGATTTCTTGTCCAGTGATAAAAAACCTTCCCTTTCGACCGCCAAACCTCTCAGGGGAGCATTTTCAACCGTTTTGCACCATTTTTGAGTGAATTGCCGAAAGTCAGATTTTTGATGAAATTGTGACCCCGGGGCTTAGGGATTTTTTCAAGAAAAACTTTTTCTGCCGGTTAAGTTGTTGAGGGCTGATTTCTTGTCCTGTGTTAAAAAGCCTTCTGTTTCGACCACAAAACCTTTCAGGGGAGCATTTTCAACCGTTTGGCACCATTTTTGAGTGAATTGCCGAAAGTCAGATTTTTGATGAAATTGTGACCCCGGGGCTTAGGGATTTTTTCAAAAAAATCTTTTTCTGCCGGTTAAGTTGTCGAGGGCTGATTTCTTGTCCTGTGATAAAAAGCCTTCTGTTTCGACCGCAAAACCTTTCAGGGGAGCATTTTCAACCGTTTGGCAGCATTTTTGAGTGAATTGCCGAAAGTCAGATTTTTGATGAAATTGTGACCCCGGGGCTTAGGGATTTTTCAAAAAATCTTTTTCTGCCGGTTAAGTTGTTGAGGCTGATTTCTTGTCCAGTGATAAAAAACCTTCCATTTCGACCGCCAAACCTTTCAGGGGAGCATTTGCAACCGTTTGGCAGCATTTTTGAGTGAATTGCCGAAAGTCAGATTTTTGATGAAATTGTGACCCCGGGGCTTAGGGATTTTTCAAAAAAATCTTTTTCTGCCGGTTAAGTTGTTGAGGGCTGATTTCTTGTCCAGTGATAAAAAACCTTCCATTTCGACCGCCAAACCTCTCAGGGGAGCATTTGCAACCGTTTGGCACCATTTTTGAGTGAATTGTCGAAAGTCAGATTTTTCATGAAATTTTGACCCCGGGGCTTAGGGATTTTTTCAAAAAAATCTTTTTCTGCCGGTTAAGTTGTTGAGGGCTGATTTCTTGTCCAGTGATAAAAAACCTTCCGTTTCGACCGCCAAACCTCTCAGGGGAGCATTTTCAACCGTTTTGCACCATTTTTGAGTGAATTGCCGAAAGTCAGATTTTTGATGAAATTGTGACCCCGGGGCTTAGGGATTTTTTTAAAAAAAACTTTTTCTGCCGGTTAAGTTGTTGAGGGCTGATTCCTTGTCCTGTGATAAAAAGCCTTCTGTTTCCATCGCCAAACCTTTCAGGGGAGCATTTTCAACCGTTTGGCACCATTTTTGAGTGAATTGCCGAAAGTCAGAGTTTTGATGAAATTGTGACCCCGGGGCTTAGGGATTTTTTCAAAAAAATCTTTTTCTGCCGGTTAAGTTGTCGAGGGCTGATTTCTTGTCCTGTGATAAAAAGCCTCCTGTTTCCATCGCCAAACCTTTCAGGGGAGCATTTTCAACCGTTTGGCACCATTTTTGTGTGAATTGCCGAAAGTCAGATTTTTGATGAAATTGTGACCCCGGGGCTTAGGGATTTTTCAAAAAAATCTTTTTCTGCCGGTTAAGTTGTTGAGTACTGATTTCTTGTCCAGTGATAAAAAACCTTCCATTTCGACCGCCAAACCTCTCAGGGGAGCATTTGCAACCGTTTGGCACCATTTTTGAGTGAATTGTCGAAAGTCAGATTTTTGATGAAATTGTGACCCCGGGGCTTAGGGATTTTTTGAAAATAATCTTTTTCTGCCGGTTAAGTTGTTGAGGGCTGATTTCTTATCCTGTGATAAAAAGCCTTCTGTTTCCATCGCCAAACCTTTCAGGGGGGCATTTTCAACCGTTTGGCACCATTTTTGAGTGAATTGCCGAAAGTCAGATTTTTGATGAAATTGTGACCCCGGCGCTTAGGGATTTTTTCAAAAAAATATTTTTCTGCCGGTTAAGTTGTTGATGGCTGATTTTTTGTCCTGTGATAAAAAGCCTTCTGTTTCGACCGCAAAACCGTTCAGGGGAGCATTTTCAACCGTTTGGCACCATTTTTGAGTGAATTGCCGAAAGTCAGATTTTTGATGAAATTGTGACCCCGGGGCTTAGGGATTTTTTCAAAAAAATCTTTTTCTGCCGGTTAAGTTGTCGAGGGCTGATTTCTTGTCCTGTGATAAAAAGCCTTCTGTTTCCATCGCCAAACCTTTCAGGGGAGCATTTTCAACCGTTTGGCACCATTTTTGAGTGAATTGCCAAAAGTCAGATTTTTGATGAAATTGTGACCCCGGAGCTTAGGGATTTTTTAAAAAAATTGTTTTTCTGCCGGTTAAGTTGTTGAGGGCTGATTTCTTGTCCAGTGATAAAAAACCTTCCATTTTGACCGACAAACCTCTCATGGGAGCATTTGCAACCGTTTGGCACCATTTTTGAGTGAATTGCCGAAAGTCAGATTTTTGATGAAATTGTGACCCCGGGGCTTAGGGATTTTTCAAAAAAATCTTTTTCTGCCGGTTAAGTTGTCGAGGGCTGATTTCTTGTCCTGTGATAAAAAGCCTCCTGTTTCCATCGCCAAACCTTTCAGGGGAGCATTTTCAACCGTTTGGCACCATTTTTGAGTGAATTGCTGAAAGTCAGATTTTTGATGAAATTGTGACCCCGGGGCTTAGGGATTTTTCAAAAAAATCTTTTTCTGCCGGTTAAGTTGTTGAGGGCTGATTTCTTGTCCAGTGATAAAAAACCTTCCATTTCGACCGCCAAACCTCTCAGGGGAGCATTTGCAACCGTTTGGCACCATTTTTGAGTGAATTGTCGAAAGTCAGATTTTTGATGAAATTGTGACCCCGGGGCTTAGGGATTTTTTGAAAATAATCTTTTTCTGCCGGTTAAGTTGTTGACGGCTGATTTCTTATCCTGTGATAAAAAGCCTTCTGTTTCCATTGCCAAACCTTTCAGGGGAGCATTTTCAACCGTTTGGCACCATTTTTGAGTGAATTGCCGAAAGTCAGATTTTTGATGAAATTGTGACCCCGGCGCTTAGGGATTTTTTCAAAAAAATATTTTTCTGCCGGTTAAGTTGTTGACGGCTGATTTCTTGTCCAGTGATAAAAAAACCTTCCATTTCGACCGCCAAACCTCTCAGGGGAGCATTTTCAACCGTTTTGCACCATTTTTGAGTGAATTGCCGAAAGTCAGATTTTTGATGAAATTGTGACCCCGGGGCTTAGGGATTTTTCAAAAAAATCTTTTTCTGCCGGTTAAGTTGTTGAGGGCTGATTTCTTGTCCAGTGATAAAAAACCTTCCGTTTCGACCGCCAAACCTCTCAGGGGAGCATTTTCAACCGTTTGGCACCATTTTTGAGTGAATTGCCGAAAGTCAGATTTTTGATGAAATTGTGACCCCGGGGCTTAGGGATTTTTCAAAAAAATCTTTTTCTGCCGGTTAAGTTGTTGAGTACTGATTTCTTGTCCAGTGATAAAAAACCTTCCATTTCGACCGCCAAACCTCTCAGGGGAGCATTTGCAACCGTTTGGCACCATTTTTGAGTGAATTGCCGAAAGTCAGATTTTTGATGAAATTGTGACCCCGGCGCTTAGGGATTTTTTCAAAAAAATATTTTTCTGCCGGTTAAGTTGTTGACGGCTGATTTCTTGTCCAGTGATAAAAAAACCTTCCGTTTCGACCGCCAAACCTCTCAGGGGAGCATTTTCAACCGTTTGGCACCATTTTTGAGTGAATTGCCGAAAGTCAGATTTTTGATGAAATTGTGACCCCGGGGCTTAGGGATTTTTCAAAAAAATCTTTTTCTGCCGGTTAAGTTGTTGAGTACTGATTTCTTGTCCAGTGATAAAAAACCTTCCATTTCGACCGCCAAACCTCTCAGGGGAGCATTTGCAACCGTTTGGCACCATTTTTGAGTGAATTGCCGAAAGTCAGATTTTTGATGAAATTGTGACCCCGGGGCTTAGGGATTTTTCAAAAAAATCTTTTTCTGCCGGTTAAGTTGTTGAGGGCTGATTTCTTGTCCAGTGATAAAAAACCTTCCATTTCGACCGCCAAACCTCTCAGGGGAGCATTTGCAACCGTTTGGCACCATTTTTGAGTGAATTGTCGAAAGTCAGATTTTTCATGAAATTGTGACCCCGGGGCTTAGGGATTTTTTCAAAAAAATCTTTTTCTGCCGGTTAAGTTGTCGAGGGCTGATTTCTTGTCCTGTGATAAAAAGCCTCCTGTTTCCATCGCCAAACCTTTCAGGGGAGCATTTTCAACCGTTTGGCACCATTTTTGAGTGAATTGCCGAAAGTCAGATTTTTGATGAAATTGTGACCCCGGGGCTTAGGGATTTTTCAAAAAAATCTTTTTCTGCCGGTTAAGTTGTTGAGTACTGATTTCTTGTCCAGTGATAAAAAACCTTCCATTTCGACCGCCAAACCTCTCAGGGGAGCATTTGCAACCGTTTGGCACCATTTTTGAGTGAATTGTCGAAAGTCAGATTTTTGATGAAATTGTGACCCCGGGGCTTAGGGATTTTTTGAAAATAATCTTTTTCTGCCGGTTAAGTTGTTGAGGGCTGATTTCTTATCCTGTGATAAAAAGCCTTCTGTTTCCATCGCCAAACCTTTCAGGGGGGCATTTTCAACCGTTTGGCACCATTTTTGAGTGAATTGCCGAAAGTCAGATTTTTGATGAAATTGTGACCCCGGCGCTTAGGGATTTTTTCAAAAAAATATTTTTCTGCCGGTTAAGTTGTTGATGGCTGATTTTTTGTCCTGTGATAAAAAGCCTTCTGTTTCGACCGCAAAACCGTTCAGGGGAGCATTTTCAACCGTTTGGCACCATTTTTGAGTGAATTGCCGAAAGTCAGATTTTTGATGAAATTGTGACCCCGGGGCTTAGGGATTTTTTCAAAAAAATCTTTTTCTGCCGGTTAAGTTGTCGAGGGCTGATTTCTTGTCCTGTGATAAAAAGCCTTCTGTTTCCATCGCCAAACCTTTCAGGGGAGCATTTTCAACCGTTTGGCACCATTTTTGAGTGAATTGCCGAAAGTCAGATTTTTGATGAAATTGTGACCCCGGCGCTTAGGGATTTTTTCAAAAAAATATTTTTCTGCCGGTTAAGTTGTTGACGGCTGATTTCTTGTCCAGTGATAAAAAAACCTTCCATTTCGACCGCCAAACCTCTCAGGGGAGCATTTTCAACCGTTTTGCACCATTTTTGAGTGAATTGCCGAAAGTCAGATTTTTGATGAAATTGTGACCCCGGGGCTTAGGGATTTTTCAAAAAAATCTTTTTCTGCCGGTTAAGTTGTTGAGGGCTGATTTCTTGTCCAGTGATAAAAAACCTTCCGTTTCGACCGCCAAACCTCTCAGGGGAGCATTTTCAACCGTTTGGCACCATTTTTGAGTGAATTGCCGAAAGTCAGATTTTTGATGAAATTGTGACCCCGGGGCTTAGGGATTTTTCAAAAAAATCTTTTTCTGCCGGTTAAGTTGTTGAGTACTGATTTCTTGTCCAGTGATAAAAAACCTTCCATTTCGACCGCCAAACCTCTCAGGGGAGCATTTGCAACCGTTTGGCACCATTTTTGAGTGAATTGCCGAAAGTCAGATTTTTGATGAAATTGTGACCCCGGGGCTTAGGGATTTTTCAAAAAAATCTTTTTCTGCCGGTTAAGTTGTTGAGGGCTGATTTCTTGTCCAGTGATAAAAAACCTTCCATTTCGACCGCCAAACCTCTCAGGGGAGCATTTGCAACCGTTTGGCACCATTTTTGAGTGAATTGTCGAAAGTCAGATTTTTCATGAAATTGTGACCCCGGGGCTTAGGGATTTTTTCAAAAAAATCTTTTTCTGCCGGTTAAGTTGTCGAGGGCTGATTTCTTGTCCTGTGATAAAAAGCCTCCTGTTTCCATCGCCAAACCTTTCAGGGGAGCATTTTCAACCGTTTGGCACCATTTTTGAGTGAATTGCCGAAAGTCAGATTTTTGATGAAATTGTGACCCCGGGGCTTAGGGATTTTTCAAAAAAATCTTTTTCTGCCGGTTAAGTTGTTGAGTACTGATTTCTTGTCCAGTGATAAAAAACCTTCCATTTCGACCGCCAAACCTCTCAGGGGAGCATTTGCAACCGTTTGGCACCATTTTTGAGTGAATTGTCGAAAGTCAGATTTTTGATGAAATTGTGACCCCGGGGCTTAGGGATTTTTTGAAAATAATCTTTTTCTGCCGGTTAAGTTGTTGAGGGCTGATTTCTTATCCTGTGATAAAAAGCCTTCTGTTTCCATCGCCAAACCTTTCAGGGGGGCATTTTCAACCGTTTGGCACCATTTTTGAGTGAATTGCCGAAAGTCAGATTTTTGATGAAATTGTGACCCCGGCGCTTAGGGATTTTTTCAAAAAAATATTTTTCTGCCGGTTAAGTTGTTGATGGCTGATTTTTTGTCCTGTGATAAAAAGCCTTCTGTTTCGACCGCAAAACCGTTCAGGGGAGCATTTTCAACCGTTTGGCACCATTTTTGAGTGAATTGCCGTAAGTCAGATTTTTGATGAAATTGTGACCCCGGGGCTTAGGGATTTTTTCAAAAAAATCTTTTTCTGCCGGTTAAGTTGTCGAGGGCTGATTTCTTGTCCTGTGATAAAAAGCCTTCTGTTTCCATCGCCAAACCTTTCAGGGGAGCATTTTCAACCGTTTGGCACCATTTTTGAGTGAATTGCCAAAAGTCAGATTTTTGATGAAATTGTGACCCCGGAGCTTAGGGATTTTTTAAAAAAATTGTTTTTCTGCCGGTTAAGTTGTTGAGGGCTGATTTCTTGTCCAGTGATAAAAAACCTTCCATTTCGACCGACAAACCTCTCATGGGAGCATTTGCAACCGTTTGGCACCATTTTTGAGTGAATTGCCGAAAGTCAGATTTTTGATGAAATTGTGACCCCGGGGCTTAGGGATTTTTCAAAAAAATCTTTTTCTGCCGGTTAAGTTGTCGAGGGCTGATTTCTTGTCCTGTGATAAAAAGCCTCCTGTTTCCATCGCCAAACCTTTCAGGGGAGCATTTTCAACCGTTTGGCACCATTTTTGAGTGAATTGCTGAAAGTCAGATTTTTGATGAAATTGTGACCCCGGGGCTTAGGGATTTTTCAAAAAAATCTTTTTCTGCCGGTTAAGTTGTTGAGGGCTGATTTCTTGTCCAGTGATAAAAAACCTTCCATTTCGACCGCCAAACCTCTCAGGGGAGCATTTGCAACCGTTTGGCACCATTTTTGAGTGAATTGTCGAAAGTCAGATTTTTGATGAAATTGTGACCCCGGGGCTTAGGGATTTTTTGAAAATAATCTTTTTCTGCCGGTTAAGTTGTTGACGGCTGATTTCTTATCCTGTGATAAAAAGCCTTCTGTTTCCATTGCCAAACCTTTCAGGGGAGCATTTTCAACCGTTTGGCACCATTTTTGAGTGAATTGCCGAAAGTCAGATTTTTGATGAAATTGTGACCCCGGCGCTTAGGGATTTTTTCAAAAAAATATTTTTCTGCCGGTTAAGTTGTTGACGGCTGATTTCTTGTCCAGTGATAAAAAAACCTTCCATTTCGACCGCCAAACCTCTCAGGGGAGCATTTTCAACCGTTTTGCACCATTTTTGAGTGAATTGCCGAAAGTCAGATTTTTGATGAAATTGTGACCCCGGGGCTTAGGGATTTTTCAAAAAAATCTTTTTCTGCCGGTTAAGTTGTTGAGGGCTGATTTCTTGTCCAGTGATAAAAAACCTTCCGTTTCGACCGCCAAACCTCTCAGGGGAGCATTTTCAACCGTTTGGCACCATTTTTGAGTGAATTGCCGAAAGTCAGATTTTTGATGAAATTGTGACCCCGGGGCTTAGGGATTTTTCAAAAAAATCTTTTTCTGCCGGTTAAGTTGTTGAGTACTGATTTCTTGTCCAGTGATAAAAAACCTTCCATTTCGACCGCCAAACCTCTCAGGGGAGCATTTGCAACCGTTTGGCACCATTTTTGAGTGAATTGCCGAAAGTCAGATTTTTGATGAAATTGTGACCCCGGGGCTTAGGGATTTTTCAAAAAAATCTTTTTCTGCCGGTTAAGTTGTTGAGGGCTGATTTCTTGTCCAGTGATAAAAAACCTTCCATTTCGACCGCCAAACCTCTCAGGGGAGCATTTGCAACCGTTTGGCACCATTTTTGAGTGAATTGTCGAAAGTCAGATTATTCATGAAATTGTGACCCCGGGGCTTAGGGATTTTTTCAAAAAAATCTTTTTCTGCCGGTTAAGTTGTCGAGGGCTGATTTCTTGTCCTGTGATAAAAAGCCTTCTGTTTCCATCGCCAAACCTTTCAGGGGAGCATTTTCAACCGTTTGGCACCATTTTTGAGTGAATTGCCGAAAGTCAGATTTTTGATGAAATTGTGACCCCGGGGCTTAGGGATTTTTTCAAAAAAATATTTTTCTGCCGGTTAAGTTGTTGAGGCTGATTTCTTGTCCAGTGATAAAAAACCTTCCATTTCGACCGCCAAACCTCTCAGGGGAGCATTTTCAACCGTTTGGCACCATTTTTAAGTGAATTGCCGAAAGTCAGATTTTTGATGAAATTGTGACCCCGGGGCTTAGGGATTTTTCAAAAAAATCTTTTTCTGCCGGTTAAGTTTTTGAGGGCTGATTTCTTGTCCAGTGATAAAAAACCTTCCGTTTCGACCGCCAAACCTCTCAGGGGAGCATTTTCAACCGTTTTGCACCATTTTTGAGTGAATTGCCGAAAGTCAGATTTTTGATGAAATTGTGACCCCGGGGCTTAGGGATTTTTTAAAAAAAAACTTTTTCTGCCGGTTAAGTTGTTGAGGGCTGATTTCTTGTCCTGTGATAAAAAGCCTTCTGTTTCCATCGCCAAACCTTTCAGGGGAGCATTTTCAACCGTTTGGCACCATTTTTGAGTGAATTGCCGAAAGTCAGATTTTTGATGAAATTGTGACCCCGGGGCTTAGGGATTTTTTCAAAAAAATATTTTTCTGCCGGTTAAGTTGTTGATGGCTGATTTTTTGTCCTGTGATAAAAAGCCTTTTCTTTCGACCGCAAAACCTTTCAGGGGAGCATTTTCAACCGTTTGGCACCATTTTTGAGTGAATTGCCGAAAGTCAGATTTTTGATGAAATTGTGACCCCGGGGCTTAGGGATTTTTTCAAAAAAAACTTTTTCTGCCGGTTAAGTTGTTGAGGGCTGTTTTCTTGTCCTGTGTTAAAAAGCCTTCTGTTTCGACCGCAAAACCTTTCAGGGGAGCATTTTCAACCGTTTGGCACCATTTTTGAGTGAATTGCCGAAAGTCAGATTTTTGATGGAATTGTGACCCCGGGGCTTAGGGATTTTTCAAAAAAATCTTTTTCTGCCGGTTAAGTTGTTGAGGGCTGATTTCTTGTCCAGTGATAAAAAAACTTCCATTTCGACCGCCAAACCTCTCAGGGGAGCATTTGCAACCGTTTGGCACCATTTTTGAGTGAATTGCCGAAAGTCAGATTTTTGATGAAATTGTGACCCCGGGGCTTAGGGATTTTTTCAAAAAAACTTTTTCTGCCGGTTAAGTTGTTGAGGGCTGTTTTCTTGTCCTGTGTTAAAAAGCCTTCTGTTTCGACCGCAAAACCTTTCAGGAGAGCATTTTCAACCGTTTGGCACCATTTTTGAGTGAATTGCCGAAAGTCAGATTTTTGATGGAATTGTGACCCCGGGGCTTAGGGATTTTTCAAAAAAATCTTTTTCTGCCGGTTAAGTTGTTGAGGGCTGATTTCTTGTCCAGTGATAAAAAACCTTCCATTTCGACCGCCAAACCTCTCAGGGGAGCATTTGCAACCGTTTGGCACCATTTTTGAGTGAATTGCCGAAAGTCAGATTTTTGATGAAATTGTGACCCCGGGGCTTAGGGATTTTTTCAAAAAAATATTTTTCTGCCGGTTAAGTTGTTGATGGCTGATTTTTTGTCCTGTGATAAAAAGCCTTCTGTATCCATCGCCAAACCTCTCGGGGGAGTATATGCAACCGTTTGGCAACATTTTTGAGTGAATTGCCGAAAGTCAGATTTTTGATGAAATTGTGACCCCGGGGCTTAGGGATTTTTTCAAAAAAAACATTTTCTGCCGGTTAAGTTGTTGAGGGCTGTTTTCTTGTCCTGTGTTAAAAAGCCTTCTGTTTTGACCGGAAAACCTTTCAGGGGAGCATTTTCAACCGTTTGGCACCATTTTTGAGTGAATTGCCGAAAGTCAGATTTTTGATGAAATTGTGACCCCGGGGCTTAGGGATTTTTTCAAAAAAATCTTTTTCTGCCGGTTAAGTTGTCGAGGGCTGATTTCTTGTCCTGTGATAAAAAGCCTTCTGTTTCCATCGCCAAACCTTTCAGGGGAGCATTTTCAACCGTTTGGCACCATTTTTTAGTGAATTGCCGAAAGTCAGATTTTTGATGAAATTGTGACCCCGGGGCTTAGGGATTTTTTCAAAAAAATCTTTTTCTGCCGGTTAAGTTGTCGAGGGCTGATTTCTTGTCCCGTGATAAAAAACCTTCCATTTCGACCGCCAAACCTCTCAGGGGAGCATTTGCAACGGTTTGGCACCATTTTTGAGTGAATTGCCGAAAGTCAGATTTTTGATGAAATTGTGACCCCGGGGCTTAGGGATTTTTTCAAAAAAATCTTTTTCTGCCGGTTAAGTTGTTGAGGGCTGATTTCTTGTCCTGTGATAAAAAGCCTTCTGTTTCCATCGCCAAACCTTTCAGGGGAGCATTTTCAACCGTTTGGCACCATTTTTGAGTGAATTGCCGAAAGTCAGATTTTTGATGAAATTGTGACCCCGGGGCTTAGGGATTTTTTCAAAAAAATCTTTTTCTGCCGGTTAAGTTGTTGAGGCTGATTTCTTGTCCAGTGATAAAAAACCTTCCATTTCGACCGCCAAACCTCTCAGGGGAGCATTTTCAACCGTTTGGCACCATTTTTGAGTGAATTGCCGAAAGTCAGATTTTTGATGAAATTGTGACCCCGGGGCTTAGGGATTTTTCAAAAAAATCTTTTTCTGCCGGTTAAGTTGTTGAGGGCTGATTTCGTGTCCAGTGATAAAAAACCTTCCGTTTCGACCGCCAAACCTCTCAGGGGAGCATTTTCAGCCGTTTTGCACCATTTTTGAGTGAATTGCCGAAAGTCAGATTTTTGATGAAATTGTGACCCCGGGGCTTAGGGATTTTTTTAAAAAAAACTTTTTCTGCCGGTTAAGTTGTTGAGGGCTGATTTCTTGTCCTGTGATAAAAAGCCTTCTGTTTCCATCGCCAAACCTTTCAGGGGAGCATTTTCAACCGTTTGGCACCATTTTTGAGTGAATTGCCGAAAGTCAGATTTTTGATGAAATTGTGACCCCGGGGCTTAGGGATTTTTCAAAAAAATCTTTTTCTGCCGGTTAAGTTGTTGAGGGCTGATTTCTTGTCCAGTGATAAAAAACCTTCCATTTCGACCGCCAAACCTCTCAGGGGAGCATTTGCAACCGTTTGGCACCATTTTTGAGTGAATTGTCGAAAGTCAGATTTTTGATGAAATTGTGACCCCGGGGCTTAGGGTTTTTTTCAAAAAAATATTTTCTGCCGGTTAAGTTGTTGAGGGCTGTTTTCTTGTCCTGTGTTAAAAAGCCTTCTGTTTCGACCGCAAAACCTTTCAGGGGAGCATTTTCAACCGTTTGGCACCATTTTTGAGTGAATTGCCGAAAGTCAGATTTTTGATGAAATTGTGACCCCGGGGCTTAGGGATTTTTTCAAAAAAATCTTTTTCTGCCGGTTAAGTTGTTGAGGGCTGATTTCTTGTCCTGTGATAAAAAGCCTTCTGTTTCCATCGCCAAACCTTTCAGGGGAGCATTTTCAACCGTTTGGCACCATTTTTGAGTGAATTGCCGAAAGTCAGATTTTTGATGAAATTGTGACCCCGGGGCTTAGGGATTTTTTCAAAAAAATCTTTTTCTGCCGGTTAAGTTGTTGAGGGCTGATTTCTTGTCCAGTGATAAAAAACCTTCCATTTCGACCGCCAAACCTCTCAGGGGAGCATTTGCAACCGTTTGGCACCATTTTTGAGTGAATTGTCGAAAGTCAGATTTTTCATGAAATTGTGACCCCGGGGCTTAGGGATTTTTTCAAAAAAATCTTTTTCTGCCGGTTAAGTTGTCGAGGGCTGATTTCTTGTCCTGTGATAAAAAGCCTTCTGTTTCCATCGCCAAACCTTTCAGGGGAGCATTTTCAACCGTTTGGCACCATTTTTGAGTGAATTGCCGAAAGTCAGATTTTTGATGAAATTGTGACCCCGGGGCTTAGGGATTTTTCAAAAAAATCTTTTTCTGCCGGCTAAGTTTTTGAGGGCTGATTTCTTGTCCAGTGATAAAAAACCTTCCATTTCGACCGCCAAACCTCTCAGGGGAGCATTTGCAACCGTTTGGCACCATTTTTGAGTGAATTGTCGAAAGTCAGATTTTTGATGAAATTGTGACCCCGGGGCTTAGGGATTTTTTCAAAAAAATCTTTTTCTGCCGGTTAAGTTGTCGAGGGCTGATTTCTTGTCCTGTGATAAAAAGCCTTCTGTTTCCATCGCCAAACCTATCAGGGGAGCATTTTCAACCGTTTGGCACCATTTTTGAGTGAATTGCCAAAAGTCAGATTTTTGATGAAATTGTGACCCCGGAGCTTAGGGATTTTTTCAAAAAAATCTTTTTCTGCCGGTTAAGTTGTCGAGGGCTGATTTCTTGTCCTGTGATAAAAAGCCTTCTGTTTCCATCGCCAAACCTTTCAGGGGAGCATTTTCAACCGTTTGGCACCATTTTTGAGTGAATTGCCGTAAGTCAGATTTTTGATGAAATTGTGACCCCGGGGCTTAGGGTATTTTCAAAAAAATCTTTTTCTGCCGGTTAAGTTGTTGAGGGCTGATTTCTTGTCCAGTGATAAAAAACCTTCCATTTCGACCGCCAAACCTCTCAGGGGAGCATTTGCAACCGTTTGGCACCATTTTTGAGTGAATTGTCGAAAGTCAGATTTTTCATGAAATTGTGACCCCGGGGCTTAGGGATTTTTTCAAAAAAATCTTTTTCTGCCGGTTAAGTTGTCGAGGGCTGATTTCTTGTCCTGTGATAAAAAGCCTTCTGTTTCCATCGCCAAACCTTTCAGGGGAGCATTTTCAACCGTTTGGCACCATTTTTGAGTGAATTGCCGAAAGTCAGATTTTTGATGAAATTGTGACCCCGGGGCTTAGGGATTTTTTCAAAAAAATCTTTTTCTGCCGGTTAAGTTGTCGAGGGCTGATTTCTTGTCCTGTGATAAAAAGCCTTCTGTTTCCATCGCCAAACCTTTCAGGGGAGCATTTTCAACCGTTTGGCACCATTTTTGAGTGAATTGCCGAAAGTCAGATTTTTGATGAAATTGTGACCCCGGGGCTTAGGGATTTTTTCAAAATAATCTTTTTCTGCCGGTTAAGTTGTCGAGGGCTGATTTCTTGTCCTGTGATAAAAAGCCTTCTGTTTCCACGCCAAACCTTTCAGGGGAGCATTTTCAACCGTTTGGCACCATTTTTGAGTGAATTGCCGAAAGTCAGATTTTTGATGAAATTGTGACCCCGGGGCTTAGGGATTTTTTCAAAAAAATCTTTTTCTGCCGGTTAAGTTGTTGAGGGCTGATTTCTTGTCCTGTGTTAAAAAGCCTTCTGTTTCGATCGCAAAACCTTTCAGGGGAGCATTTTCAACCGTTTGGCACCATTTTTGAGTGAATTGCCGAAAGTCAGATTTTTGATGAAATTGTGACCCCGGGGCTTAGGGATTTTTCAAAAAAATCTTTTCCTGCCGGTTAAGTTGTTGAGGGCTGATTTCTTGTCCTGTGATAAAAAGCCTTCTGTTTCCTTCGCCAAACCTTTCAGGGGAGCATTTTCAACTGTTTGGCAGCATTTTTGAGTGAATTGTCGAAAGTCAGATTTTTGATGAAATTGTGACCCCGGGGCTTAGGGATTTTTTCAAAAAAATCTTTTTCTGCCGGTTAAGTTGTCGAGGGCTGATTTCTTGTCCCGTGATAAAAAACCTTCCATTTCGACCGCCAAACCTCTCAGGGGAGCATTTGCAACCGTTTGGCACCATTTTTGAGTGAATTGCCGAAAGTCAGATTTTTGATGAAATTGTGACCCCGGGGCTTAGGGATTTTTTCAAAAAAATCTTTTTCTGCCGGTTAAGTTGTTGAGGGCTGATTTCTTGTCCTGTGATAAAAAGCCTTCTGTTTCCATCGCCAAACCTTTCAGGGGAGCATTTTCAACCGTTTGGCACCATTTTTGAGTGAATTGCCGAAAGTCAGATTTTTGATGAAATTGTGACCCCGGGGCTTAGGGATTTTTTCAAAAAAATCTTTTTCTGCCGGTTAAGTTGTCGAGGGCTGATTTCTTGTCCTGTGATAAAAAGCCTTCTGTTTCCATCGCCAAACCTTTCAGGGGAGCATTTTCAACCGTTTGGCACCATTTTTGAGTGAATTGCCGAAAGTCAGATTTTTGATGAAATTGTGACCCCGGGGCTTAGGGATTTTTTCAAAAAAATCTTTTTCTGCCGGTTAAGTTGTTGAGGGCTGATTTCTTGTCCTGTGATAAAAAGCCTTCTGTTTCGATCGCAAAACCTTTCAGGGGAGCATTTTCAACCGTTTGGCACCATTTTTGAGTGAATTGCCGAAAGTCAGATTTTTGATGAAATTGTGACCCCGGGGCTTAGGGATTTTTCAAAAAAATCTTTTCCTGCCGGTTAAGTTGTTGAGGGCTGATTTCTTGTCCTGTGATAAAAAGCCTTCTGTTTCCTTCGCCAAACCTTTCAGGGGAGCATTTTCAACTGTTTGGCAGCATTTTTGAGTGAATTGTCGAAAGTCAGATTTTTGATGAAATTGTGACCCCGGGGCTTAGGGATTTTTTCAAAAAAATCTTTTTCTGCCGGTTAAGTTGTCGAGGGCTGATTTCTTGTCCCGTGATAAAAAACCTTCCATTTCGACCGCCAAACCTCTCAGGGGAGCATTTGCAACCGTTTGGCACCATTTTTGAGTGAATTGCCGAAAGTCAGATTTTTGATGAAATTGTGACCCCGGGGCTTAGGGATTTTTCAAAAAAATCTTTTTCTGCCGGTTAAGTTGTTGAGGGCTGATTTCGTGTCCAGTGATAAAAAACCTTCCGTTTCGACCGCCAAACCTCTCAGGGGAGCATTTTCAGCCGTTTTGCACCATTTTTGAGTGAATTGCCGAAAGTCAGATTTTTGATGAAATTGTGACCCCGGGGCTTAGGGATTTTTTTAAAAAAAACTTTTTCTGCCGGTTAAGTTGTTGAGGGCTGATTTCTTGTCCTGTGATAAAAAGCCTTCTGTTTCCATCGCCAAACCTTTCAGGGGAGCATTTTCAACCGTTTGGCACCATTTTTGAGTGAATTGCCGAAAGTCAGATTTTTGATGAAATTGTGACCCCGGGGCTTAGGGATTTTTCAAAAAAATCTTTTTCTGCCGGTTAAGTTGTTGAGGGCTGATTTCTTGTCCAGTGATAAAAAACCTTCCATTTCGACCGCCAAACCTCTCAGGGGAGCATTTGCAACCGTTTGGCACCATTTTTGAGTGAATTGTCGAAAGTCAGATTTTGCATGAAATTGTGACCCCGGGGCTTAGGGATTTTTTCAAAAAAAATCTTTTTCTGCCGGTTAAGTTGTCGAGGGCTGATTTCTTGTCCTGTGATAAAAAGCCTTCTGTTTCCATCGCCAAACCTTTCAGGGGAGCATTTTCAACCTTTTGGCACCATTTTTGAGTGAATTGCCGAAAGTCAGATTTTTGATGAAATTGTGACCCCGGGGCTTAGGGATTTTTCAAAAAAATCTTTTTCTGCCGGTTAAGTTTTTGAGGGCTGATTTCTTGTCCAGTGATAAAAAACCTTCCATTTCGACCGCCAAACCTCTCAGGGGAGCATTTGCAACCGTTTGGCACCATTTTTGAGTGAATTGTCGAAAGTCAGATTTTTGATGAAATTGTGACCCCGGGGCTTAGGGTTTTTTTCAAAAAAATATTTTCTGCCGGTTAAGTTGTTGAGGGCTCTTTTCTTGTCCTGTGTTAAAAAGCCTTCTGTTTCGACCGCAAAACCTTTCAGGGGAGCATTTTCAACCGTTTGGCACCATTTTTGAGTGAATTGCCGAAAGTCAGATTTTTGATGAAATTGTGACCCCGGGGCTTAGGGATTTTTTCAAAAAAATCTTTTTCTGCCGGTTAAGTTGTTGAGGGCTGATTTCTTGTCCTGTGATAAAAAGCCTTCTGTTTCCATCGCCAAACCTTTCAGGGGAGCATTTTCAACCGTTTGGCACCATTTTTGAGTGAATTGCCGAAAGTCAGATTTTTGATGAAATTGTGACCCCGGGGCTTAGGGATTTTTTCAAAAAAATCTTTTTCTGCCGGTTAAGTTGTTGAGGCTGATTTCTTGTCCAGTGATAAAAAACCTTCCATTTCGACCGCCAAACCTCTCAGGGGAGCATTTTCAACCGTTTGGCACCATTTTTGAGTGAATTGCCGAAAGTCAGATTTTTGATGAAATTGTGACCCCGGGGCTTAGGGATTTTTTTAAAAAAAACTTTTTCTGCCGGTTAAGTTGTTGAGGGCTGATTTCTTGTCCTGTGATAAAAAGCCTTCTGTTTCCATCGCCAAACCTTTCAGGGGAGCATTTTCAACCGTTTGGCACCATTTTTGAGTGAATTGTCGAAAGTCAGATTTTTCATGAAATTGTGACCCCGGGGCTTAGGGATTTTTTCAAAAAAATCTTTTTCTGCCGGTTAAGTTGTCGAGGGCTGATTTCTTGTCCTGTGATAAAAAGCCTTCTGTTTCCATCGCCAAACCTTTCAGGGGAGCATTTTCAACCGTTTGGCACCATTTTTGAGTGAATTGCCGAAAGTCAGATTTTTGATGAAATTGTGACCCCGGGGCTTAGGGATTTTTCAAAAAAATCTTTTTCTGCCGGCTAAGTTTTTGAGGGCTGATTTCTTGTCCTGTGATAAAAAGCCTTCTGTTTCCATCGCCAAACCTTTCAGGGGAGAATTTTCAACCGTTTGGCACCATTTTTGAGTGAATTGCCGTAAGTCAGATTTTTGATGAAATTGTGACCCCGGGGCTTAGGGTATTTTCAAAAAAATCTTTTTCTGCCGGTTAAGTTGTTGAGGGCTGATTTCTTGTCCAGTGATAAAAAACCTTCCATTTCGACCGCCAAACCTCTCAGGGGAGCATTTGCAACCGTTTGGCACCATTTTTGAGTGAATTGTCGAAAGTCAGATTTTTCATGAAATTGTGACCCCGGGGCTTAGGGATTTTTTCAAAAAAATCTTTTTCTGCCGGTTAAGTTGTCGAGGGCTGATTTCTTGTCCTGTGATAAAAAGCCTTCTGTTTCCATCGCCAAACCTTTCAGGGGAGCATTTTCAACCGTTTGGCACCATTTTTGAGTGAATTGCCGAAAGTCAGATTTTTGATGAAATTGTGACCCCGGGGCTTAGGGATTTTTTCAAAAAAATCTTTTTCTGCCGGTTAAGTTGTCGAGGGCTGATTTCTTGTCCTGTGATAAAAAGCCTTCTGTTTCCATCGCCAAACCTTTCAGGGGAGCATTTTCAACCGTTTGGCACCATTTTTGAGTGAATTGCCGAAAGTCAGATTTTTGATGAAATTGTGACCCCGGGGCTTAGGGATTTTTTCAAAATAATCTTTTTCTGCCGGTTAAGTTGTCGAGGGCTGATTTCTTGTCCTGTGATAAAAAGCCTTCTGTTTCCATCGTCAAACCTTTCAGGGGAGCATTTTCAACCGTTTGGCACCATTTTTGAGTGAATTGCCGAAAGTCAGATTTTTGATGAAATTGTGACCCCGGGGCTTAGGGATTTTTTCAAAAAAATCTTTTTCTGCCGGTTAAGTTGTTGAGGGCTGATTTCTTGTCCTGTGTTAAAAAGCCTTCTGTTTCGATCGCAAAACCTTTCAGGGGAGCATTTTCAACCGTTTGGCACCATTTTTGAGTGAATTGCCGAAAGTCAGATTTTTGATGAAATTGTGACCCCGGGGCTTAGGGATTTTTCAAAAAAATCTTTTCCTGCCGGTTAAGTTGTTGAGGGCTGATTTCTTGTCCTGTGATAAAAAGCCTTCTGTTTCCTTCGCCAAACCTTTCAGGGGAGCATTTTCAACTGTTTGGCAGCATTTTTGAGTGAATTGTCGAAAGTCAGATTTTTGATGAAATTGTGACCCCGGGGCTTAGGGATTTTTTCAAAAAAATCTTTTTCTGCCGGTTAAGTTGTCGAGGGCTGATTTCTTGTCCCGTGATAAAAAACCTTCCATTTCGACCGCCAAACCTCTCAGGGGAGCATTTGCAACCGTTTGGCACCATTTTTGAGTGAATTGCCGAAAGTCAGATTTTTGATGAAATTGTGACCCCGGGGCTTAGGGATTTTTTCAAAAAAATCTTTTTCTGCCGGTTAAGTTGTTGAGGGCTGATTTCTTGTCCTGTGATAAAAAGCCTTCTGTTTCCATCGCCAAACCTTTCAGGGGAGCATTTTCAACCGTTTGGCACCATTTTTGAGTGAATTGCCGAAAGTCAGATTTTTGATGAAATTGTGACCCCGGGGCTTAGGGATTTTTTCAAAAAAATCTTTTCTGCCGGTTAAGTTGTTGAGGGCTGATTTCTTGTCCTGTGATAAAAAGCCTTCTGTTTCCATCGCCAAACCTTTCAGGGGAGCATTTTCAACCGTTTGGCACCATTTTTGAGTGAATTGCCGAAAGTCAGATTTTTGATGAAATTGTGACCCCGGGGCTTAGGGATTTTTTCAAAAAAATCTTTTTCTGCCGGTTAAGTTGTTGAGGGCTGATTTCTTGTCCTGTGTTAAAAAGCCTTCTGTTTCGATCGCAAAACCTTTCAGGGGAGCATTTTCAACCGTTTGGCACCATTTTTGAGTGAATTGCCGAAAGTCAGATTTTTGATGAAATTGTGACCCCGGGGCTTAGGGATTTTTCAAAAAAATCTTTTCCTGCCGGTTAAGTTGTTGAGGGCTGATTTCTTGTCCTGTGATAAAAAGCCTTCTGTTTCCTTCGCCAAACCTTTCAGGGGAGCATTTTCAACTGTTTGGCAGCATTTTTGAGTGAATTGTCGAAAGTCAGATTTTTGATGAAATTGTGACCCCGGGGCTTAGGGATTTTTTCAAAAAAATCTTTTTCTGCCGGTTAAGTTGTCGAGGGCTGATTTCTTGTCCCGTGATAAAAAACCTTCCATTTCGACCGCCAAACCTCTCAGGGGAGCATTTGCAACCGTTTGGCACCATTTTTGAGTGAATTGCCGAAAGTCAGATTTTTGATGAAATTGTGACCCCGGGGCTTAGGGATTTTTTCAAAAAAATCTTTTTCTGCCGGTTAAGTTGTTGAGGGCTGATTTCTTGTCCTGTGATAAAAAGCCTTCTGTTTCCATCGCCAAACCTTTCAGGGGAGCATTTTCAACCGTTTGGCACCATTTTTGAGTGAATTGCCGAAAGTCAGATTTTTGATGAAATTGTGACCCCGGGGCTTAGGGATTTTTTCAAAAAAATCTTTTTCTGCCGGTTAAGTTGTTGAGGCTGATTTCTTGTCCAGTGATAAAAAACCTTCCATTTCGACCGCCAAACCTCTCAGGGGAGCATTTTCAACCATTTGGCACCATTTTTGAGTGAATTGCCGAAAGTCAGATTTTTGATGAAATTGTGACCCCGGGGCTTAGGGATTTTTCAAAAAAATCTTTTTCTGCCGGTTAAGTTGTTGAGGGCTGATTTCTTGTCCAGTGATAAAAAACCTTAAGTTTCGACCGCCAAACCTCTCAGGGGAGCATTTTCAACCGTTTTGCACCATTTTTGAGTGAATTGCCGAAAGTCAGATTTTTGATGAAATTGTGACCCCGGGGCTTAGGGATTTTTTTAAAAAAAACTTTTTCTGCCGGTTAAGTTGTTGAGGGCTGATTTCTTGTCCTGTGATAAAAAGCCTTCTGTTTCCATCGCCAAACCTTTCAGGGGAGCATTTTCAACCGTTTGGCACCATTTTTGAGTGAATTGCCGAAAGTCAGATTTTTGATGAAATTGTGACCCCGGGGCTTAGGGATTTTTCAAAAAAATCTTTTTCTGCCGGTTAAGTTGTTGAGGGCTGATTTCTTGTCCAGTGATAAAAAACCTTCCATTTCGACCGCCAAACCTCTCAGGGGAGCATTTGCAACCGTTTGGCACCATTTTTGAGTGAATTGTCGAAAGTCAGATTTTTCATGAAATTGTGACCCCGGGGCTTAGGGATTTTTTCAAAAAAATCTTTTTCTGCCGGTTAAGTTGTCGAGGGCTGATTTCTTGTCCTGTGATAAAAAGCCTTCTGTTTCCATCGCCAAACCTTTCAGGGGAGCATTTTCAACCGTTTGGCACCATTTTTGAGTGAATTGCCGAAAGTCAGATTTTTGATGAAATTGTGACCCCGGGGCTTAGGGATTATTCAAAAAAATCTTTTTCTGCCGGTTAAGTTGTTGAGGGCTGATTTCTTGTCCAGTGATAAAAAACCTTCCATTTCGACCGCCAAACCTCTCAGGGGAGCATTTGCAACCGTTTGGCACCATTTTTGAGTGAATTGTCGAAAGTCAGATTTTTGATGAAATTGTGACCCCGGGGCTTAGGGATTTTTTGAAAATAATCTTTTTCTGCCGGTTAAGTTGTTGAGGGCTGATTTCTTATCCTGTGATAAAAAGCCTTCTGTTTCCATCGCCAAACCTTTCAGGGGAGCATTTTCAACCGTTTGGCACCATTTTTGAGTGAATTGCCGAAAGTCAGATTTTTGATGAAATTGTGACCCCGGCGCTTAGGGATTTTTTCAAAAAAATATTTTTCTGCCGGTTAAGTTGTTGATGGCTGATATTTTGTCCTGTGATAAAAAGCCTTCTGTTTCGACCGCAAAACCTTTCAGGGGAGCATTTTCAACCGTTTGGCACCATTTTTGAGTGAATTGCCGAAAGTCAGATTTTTGATGAAATTGTGACCCCGGGGCTTAGGGATTTTTTCAAAAAAATCTTTTTCTGCCGGTTAAGTTGTCGAGGGCTGATTTCTTGTCCTGTGATAAAAAGCCTTCTGTTTCCATCGCCAAACCTTTCAGGGGAGCATTTGCAACCGTTTGGCACCATTTTTGAGTGAATTGCCGAAAGTCAGATTTTTGATGAAATTGTGACCCCGGGGCTTAGGGATTTCTCAAAAAAATCTTTTTCTGCCGGTTAAGTTTTTGAGGGCTGATTTCTTGTCCAGTGATAAAAAACCTTCCATTTCGACCGCCAAACCTCTCAGGGGAGCATTTGCAACCGTTTGGCACCATTTTTGAGTGAATTGTCGAAAGTCAGATTTTTCATGAAATTGTGACCCCGGGGCTTAGGGTTTTTTTCGAAAAAAACTTTTTCTGCCGGTTAAGTTGTTGAGGGCTGTTTTCTTGTCCTGTGTTAAAAAGCCTTCTGTTTCGACCGCAAAACCTTTCAGGGGAGCATTTTCAACCGTTTGGCACCATTTTTGAGTGAATTGCCGAAAGTCAGATTTTTGATGAAATTGTGACCCCGGGGCTTAGGGATTTTTCAAAAAAATCTTTTTCTGCCGGTTAAGTTGTTGAGGGCTGATTTCTTGTCCAGTGATAAAAAACCTTCCATTTCGACCGCCAAACCTCTCAGGGGAGCATTTGCAACCGTTTGGCACCATTTTTGAGTGAATTGTCGAAAGTCAGATTTTTCATGAAATTGTGACCCCGGGGCTTAGGGATTTTTTCAAAAAAATCTTTTTCTGCCGGTTAAGTTGTCGAGGGCTGATTTCTTGTCCTGTGATAAAAAGCCTTCTGTTTCCATCGCCAAACCTTTAAGGGGAGCATTTTCAACCGTTTGGCACCATTTTTGAGTGAATTGCCGAAAGTCAGATTTTTGATGAAATTGTGACCCCGGGGCTTAGGGATTTTTTCAAAAAAATCTTTTTCTGCCGGTTAAGTTGTCGAGGGCTGATTTCTTGTCCTGTGATAAAAAGCCTTCTGTTTCCATCGCCAAACCTTTCAGGGGAGCATTTGCAACCGTTTGGCACCATTTTTGAGTGAATTGCCGAAAGTCAGATTTTTGATGAAATTGTGACCCCGGGGCTTAGGGATTTTTCAAAAAAATCTTTTTCTGCCGGTTAAGTTGTTGAGGGCTGATTTCTTGTCCAGTGATAAAAAACCTTCCATTTCGACCGCCAAACCTCTCAGGGGAGCATTTGCAACCGTTTGGCACCATTTTTGAGTGAATTGCCGAAAGTCAGATTTTTGATGAAATTGTGACCCCGGGGCTTAGGGATTTTTCAAAAAAATCTTTTTCTGCCGGTTAAGTTGTTGAGGGCTGATTTCTTGTCCAGTGATAAAAAACCTTCCATTTCGACCGCCAAACCTCTCAGGGGAGCATTTGCAACCGTTTGGCACCATTTTTGAGTGAATTGCCGAAAGTCAGATTTTTGATGAAATTGTGACCCCGGGGCTTAGGGATTTTTCAAAAAAATCTTTTTCTGCCGGTTAAGTTGTTGAGGGCTGATTTCTTGTCCAGTGATAAAAAACCTTCCGTTTCGACCGCCAAACCTCTCAGGGGAGCATTTTCAACCGTTTTGCACCATTTTTGAGTGAATTGCCGAAAGTCAGATTTTTGATGAAATTGTGACCCCGGGGCTTAGGGATTTTTTTTAAAAAAACTTTTTCTGCCGGTTAAGTTGTTGAGGGCTGATTTCTTGTCCAGTGATAAAAAGCCTTCTATTTCCATCGCCAAACCTTTCAGGGGAGCATTTTCAACCGTTTGGCACCATTTTTGAGTGAATTGCCGAAAGTCAGATTTTTGATGAAATTGTGACCCCGGGGCTTAGGGATTTTTCAAAAAAATCTTTTTCTGCCGGTTAAGTTGTTGAGGGCTGATTTCTTGTCCAGTGATAAAAAACCTTCCATTTCGACCGCCAAACCTCTCAGGGGAGCATTTGCAACCGTTTCGCACCATTTTTGAGTGAATTGTCGAAAGTCAGATTTTTCATGAAATTGTGACCCCGGGGCTTAGGGATTTTTTCAAAAAAATCTTTTTCTGCCGGTTAAGTTGTCGAGGGCTGATTTCTTGTCCTGTGATAAAAAGCCTTCTGTTTCCATCGCCAAACCTTTCAGGGGAGCATTTTCAACCGTTTGGCACCATTTTTGAGTGAATTGCCGAAAGTCAGATTTTTGATGAAATTGTGACCCCGGGGCTTAGGGATTTTTTGAAAATAATCTTTTTCTGCCGGTTAAGTTGTTGAGGGCTGATTTCTTATCCTGTGATAAAAAGCCTTCTGTTTCCATCGCCAAACCTTTCAGGGGAGCATTTTCAACCGTTTGGCACCATTTTTGAGTGAATTGCCGAAAGTCAGATTTTTGATGAAATTGTGACCCCGGCGCTTAGGGATTTTTTCAAAAAAATATTTTTCTGCCCGTTAAGTTGTTGATGGCTGATTTTTTGTCCTGTGATAAAAAGCCTTCTGTTTCGACCGCAAAACCTTTCAGGGGAGCATTTTCAACCGTTTGGCACCATTTTTGAGTGAATTGCCGAAAGTCAGATTTTTGATGAAATTGTGACCCCGGGGCTTAGGGATTTTTTCAAAAAAATCTTTTTCTGCCGGTTAAGTTGTCGAGGGCTGATTTCTTGTCCTGTGATAAAAAGCCTTCTGTTTCCATCGCCAAACCTTTCAGGGGAGCATTTGCAACCGTTTGGCACCATTTTTGAGTGAATTGCCGAAAGTCAGATTTTTGATGAAATTGTGACCCCGGGGCTTAGGGATTTTTCAAAAAAATCTTTTTCTGCCGGTTAAGTTTTTGAGGGCTGATTTCTTGTCCAGTGATAAAAAACCTTCCATTTCGACCGCCAAACCTCTCAGGGGAGCATTTGCAACCGTTTGGCACCATTTTTGAGTGAATTGCCAAAAGTCAGATTTTTGATGAAATTGTGACCCCGGGGCTTAGGGATTTTACAAAAAAATCTTTTTCTGCCGGTTAAGTTGTTGAGGGCTGATTTCTTGTCCAGTGATAAAAAACCTTCCGTTTCGACCGCCAAACCTCTCAGGGGAGCATTTTCAACCGTTTGGCACCATTTTTGAGTGAATTGCCGAAAGTCAGATTTTTGATGAAATTGTGACCCCGGAGCTTAGGGATTTTTTCAAAAAATTCTTTTTCTGCCGGTTAAGTTGTCGAGGGCTGATTTCTTGTCCTGTGATAAAAAGCCTTCTGTTTCCATCGCCAAACCTTTCAGGGGAGCATTTGCAACCGTTTGGCACCATTTTTGAGTGAATTGCCGAAAGTCAGATTTTTGATGAAATTGTGACCCCGGGGCTTAGGGATTTTTTTTAAAAAAACTTTTTCTGCCGGTTAAGTTGTTGAGGGCTGATTTCTTGTCCAGTGATAAAAAGCCTTCTATTTCCATCGCCAAACCTTTCAGGGGAGCATTTTCAACCGTTTGGCACCATTTTTGAGTGAATTGTCGAAAGTCAGATTTTTCATGAAATTGTGACCCCGGGGCTTAGGGATTTTTTCAAAAAAATCTTTTTCTGCCGGTTAAGTTGTCGAGGGCTGATTTCTTGTCCTGTGATAAAAAGCCTTCTGTTTCCATCGCCAAACCTTTCAGGGGAGCATTTGCAACCGTTTGGCACCATTTTTGAGTGAATTGCCGAAAGTCAGATTTTTGATGAAATTGTGACCCCGGGGCTTAGGGATTTTTCAAAAAAATCTTTTTCTGCCGGTTAAGTTTTTGAGGGCTGATTTCTTGTCCAGTGATAAAAAACCTTCCATTTCGACCCCCAAACCTCTCAGGGGAGCATTTGCAACCGTTTGGCACCATTTTTGAGTGAATTGCCGAAAGTCAGATTTTTGATGAAATTGTGACCCCGGGGCTTAGGGATTTTTCAAAAAAATCTTTTTCTGCCGGTTAAGTTGTTGAGGGCTGATTTCTTGCCCAGTGATAAAAAACCTTCCGTTTCGACCGCCAAACCTCTCAGGGGAGCATTTTCAACCGTTTTGCACCATTTTTGAGTGAATTGCCGAAAGTCAGATTTTTGATGAAATTGTGACCCCGGGGCTTAGGGATTTTTTTTTAAAAAACTTTTTCTGCCGGTTAAGTTGTTGAGGGCTGATTTCTTGTCCAGTGATAAAAAGCCTTCTATTTCCATCGCCAAACCTTTCAGGGGAGCATTTTCAACCGTTTGGCACCATTTTTGAGTGAATTGCCGAAAGTCAGATTTTTGATGAAATTGTGACCCCGGGGCTTAGGGATTTTTCAAAAAAATCTTTTTCTGCCGGTTAAGTTGTTGAGGGCTGATTTCTTGTCCAGTGATAAAAAACCTTCCATTTCGACCGCCAAACCTCTCAGGGGAGCATTTGCAACCGTTTGGCACCATTTTTGAGTGAATTGTCGAAAGTCAGATTTTTCATGAAATTGTGACCCCGGGGCTTAGGGATTTTTTCAAAAAAATCTTTTTCTGCCGGTTAAGTTGTCGAGGGCTGATTTCTTGTCCTGTGATAAAAAGCCTTCTGTTTCCATCGCCAAACCTTTCAGGGGAGCATTTTCAACCGTTTGGCACCATTTTTGAGTGAATTGCCGAAAGTCAGATTTTTGATGAAATTGTGACCCCGGGGCTTAGGGATTTTTTCAAAAAAATCTTTTTCTGCCGGTTAAGTTGTCGAGGGCTGATTTCTTGTCCTGTGATAAAAAGCCTTCTGTTTCCATCGCCAAACCTTTCAGGGGAGCATTTGCAACCGTTTGGCACCATTTTTGAGTGAATTGCCGAAAGTCAGATTTTTGATGAAATTGTGACCCCGGGGCTTAGGGATTTTTCAAAAAAATCTTTTTCTGCCGGTTAAGTTGTTGAGGGCTGATTTCTTGTCCAGTGATAAAAAACCTTCCATTTCGACCGCCAAACCTCTCAGGGGAGCATTTGCAACCGTTTGGCACCATTTTTGAGTGAATTGCCGAAAGTCAGATTTTTGATGAAATTGTGACACCGGGGCTTAGGGATTTTTCAAAAAAATCTTTTTCTGCCGGTTAAGTTGTTGAGGGCTGATTTCTTGTCCAGTGATAAAAAACCTTCCATTTCGACCGCCAAACCTCTCAGGGGAGCATTTGCAACCGTTTGGCACCATTTTTGAGTGAATTGCCGAAAGTCAGATTTTTGATGAAATTGTGACCCCGGGGCTTAGGGATTTTTCAAAAAAATCTTTTTCTGCCGGTTAAGTTGTTGAGGGCTGATTTCTTGTCCAGTGATAAAAAACCTTCCGTTTCGACCGCCAAACCTCTCAGGGGAGCATTTTCAACCGTTTTGCACCATTTTTGAGTGAATTGCCGAAAGTCAGATTTTTGATGAAATTGTGACCCCGGGGCTTAGGGATTTTTTTTAAAAAAACTTTTTCTGCCGGTTAAGTTGTTGAGGGCTGATTTCTTGTCCAGTGATAAAAAGCCTTCCATTTCCATCGCCAAACCTTTCAGGGGAGCATTTTCAACCGTTTGGCACCATTTTTGAGTGAATTGCCGAAAGTCAGATTTTTGATGAAATTGTGACCCCGGGGCTTAGGGATTTTTCAAAAAAATCTTTTTCTGCCGGTTAAGTTGTTGAGGGCTGATTTCTTGTCCAGTGATAAAAAACCTTCCATTTCGACCGCCAAACCTCTCAGGGGAGCATTTGCAACCGTTTGGCACCATTTTTGAGTGAATTGTCGAAAGTCAGATTTTTCATGAAATTGTGACCCCGGGGCTTAGGGATTTTTTCAAAAAAATCTTTTTCTGCCGGTTAAGTTGTCGAGGGCTGATTTCTTGTCCTGTGATAAAAAGCCTTCTGTTTCCATCGCCAAACCTTTCAGGGGAGCATTTTCAACCGTTTGGCACCATTTTTGAGTGAATTGCCGAAAGTCAGATTTTTGATGAAATTGTGACCCCGGGGCTTAGGGATTTTTTGAAAATAATCTTTTTCTGCCGGTTAAGTTGTTGAGGGCTGATTTCTTATCCTGTGATAAAAAGCCTTCTGTTTCCATCGCCAAACCTTTCAGGGGAGCATTTTCAACCGTTTGGCACCATTTTTGAGTGAATTGCCGAAAGTCAGATTTTTGATGAAATTGTGACCCCGGCGCTTAGGGATTTTTTCAAAAAAATATTTTTCTGCCCGTTAAGTTGTTGATGGCTGATTTTTTGTCCTGTGATAAAAAGCCTTCTGTTTCGACCGCAAAACCTTTCAGGGGAGCATTTTCAACCGTTTGGCACCATTTTTGAGTGAATTGCCGAAAGTCAGATTTTTGATGAAATTGTGACCCCGGGGCTTAGGGATTTTTTCAAAAAAATCTTTTTCTGCCGGTTAAGTTGTCGAGGGCTGATTTCTTGTCCTGTGATAAAAAGCCTTCTGTTTCCATCGCCAAACCTTTCAGGGGAGCATTTGCAACCGTTTGGCACCATTTTTGAGTGAATTGCCGAAAGTCAGATTTTTGATGAAATTGTGACCCCGGGGCTTAGGGATTTTTCAAAAAAATCTTTTTCTGCCGGTTAAGTTTTTGAGGGCTGATTTCTTGTCCAGTGATAAAAAACCTTCCATTTCGACCGCCAAACCTCTCAGGGGAGCATTTGCAACCGTTTGGCACCATTTTTGAGTGAATTGCCAAAAGTCAGATTTTTGATGAAATTGTGACCCCGGGGCTTAGGGATTTTACAAAAAAATCTTTTTCTGCCGGTTAAGTTGTTGAGGGCTGATTTCTTGTCCAGTGATAAAAAAACCTTCCATTTCGACCGCCAAACCTCTCAGGGGAGCATTTGCAACCGTTTGGCACCATTTTTGAGTGAATTGCCAAAAGTCAGATTTTTGATGAAATTGTGACCCCGGGGCTTAGGGTATTTTCAAAAAAATCTTTTTCTGCCGGTTAAGTTGTTGAGGGCTGATTTCTTGTCCAGTGATAAAAAACCTTCCATTTCGACCGCCAAACCTCTCAGGGGAGCATTTGCAACCGTTTGGCACCATTTTTGAGTGAATTGTCGAAAGTCAGATTTTTCATGAAATTGTGACCCCGGGGCTTAGGGATTTTTTCAAAAAAATCTTTTTCTGCCGGTTAAGTTGTCGAGGGCTGATTTCTTGTCCTGTGATAAAAAGCCTTCTGTTTCCATCTCCAAACCTTTCAGGGGAGCATTTTCAACCGTTTGGCACCATTTTTGAGTGAATTGCCGAAAGTCAGATTTTTGATGAAATTGTGACCCCGGGGCTTAGGGATTTTTTCAAAAAAATCTTTTTCTGCCGGTTAAGTTGTCGAGGGCTGATTTCTTGTCCTGTGATAAAAAGCCTTCTGTTTCCATCGCCAAACCTTTCAGGGGAGCATTTTCAACCGTTTGGCACCATTTTTGAGTGAATTGCCGAATGTCAGAGTTTTGATGAAATTGTGACCCCGGGGCTTAGGGATTTTTCAAAAAAATATTTTCCTGCCGGTTAAGTTGTTGAGGGCTGATTTCTTGTCCTGTGACAAAAAGCCTTCTGTTTCCTTCGCCAAACCTTTCAGGGGAGCATTTTCAACTGTTTGGCAGCATTTTTGAGTGAATTGTCGAAAGTCAGATTTTTGATGAAATTGTGACCCCGGGGCTTAGGGATTTTTTCAAAAAAATCTTTTTCTGCCGGTTAAGTTGTCGAGGGCTGATTTCTTGTCCCGTGATAAAAAACCTTCCATTTCGACCGCCAAACCTCTCAGGGGAGCATTTGCAACCGTTTGGCACCATTTTTGAGTGAATTGCCGAAAGTCAGATTTTTGATGAAATTGTGACCCCGCGGCTTAGGGATTTTTTCAAAAAAATCTTTTTCTGCCGGTTAAGTTGTTGAGGGCTGATTTCTTGTCCTGTGATAAAAAGCCTTCTGTTTCCATCGCCAAACCTTTCAGGGGAGCATTTTCAACCGTTTGGCACCATTTTTGAGTGAATTGCCGAAAGTCAGATTTTTGATGAAATTGTGACCCCGGGGCTTAGGGATTTTTTCAAAAAAATCTTTTTCTGCCGGTTAAGTTGTTGAGGCTGATTTCTTGTCCAGTGATAAAAAACCTTCCATTTCGACCGCCAAACCTCTCAGGGGAGCATTTTCAACCGTTTGGCACCATTTTTGAGTGAATTGCCGAAAGTCAGATTTTTGATGAAATTGTGACCCCGGGGCTTAGGGATTTTTCAAAAAAATCTTTTTCTGCCGGTTAAGTTGTTGAGGGCTGATTTCTTGTCCAGTGATAAAAAACCTTCCGTTTCGACCGCCAAACCTCTCAGGGGAGCATTTTCAACCGTTTGGCACCATTTTTGAGTGAATTCCCGAAAGTCAGATTTTTGATGAAATTGTGACCCCGGGGCTTAGGGATTTTTCAAAAAAATCTTTTTCTGCCGGTTAAGTTGTTGAGGGCTGATTTCTTGTCCTGTGATAAAAAGCCTTCTGTTTCCATCGCCAAACCTTTCAGGGGAGCATTTGCAACCGTTTGGCACCATTTTTGAGTGAATTGCCGAAAGTCAGATTTTTGATGAAATTGTGACCCCGGGGCTTAGGGATTTTTTGAAAATAATCTTTTTCTGCCGGTTAAGTTTTTGAGGGCTGATTTCTTGTCCAGTGATAAAAAACCTTCCATTTCGACCGCCAAACCTCTCAGGGGAGCATTTGCAACCGTTTGGCACCATTTTTGAGTGAATTGTCGAAAGTCAGATTTTTCATGAAATTGTGACCCCGGGGCTTAGGGTTTTTTTCAAAAAAAACTTTTTCTGCCGGTTAAGTTGTTGAGGGCTGTTTTCTTGTCCTGTGTTAAAAAGCCTTCTGTTTCGACCGCAAAACCTTTCAGGGGAGCATTTTCAACCGTTTGGCACCATTTTTGAGTGAATTGCCGAAAGTCAGATTTTTGATGAAATTGTGACCCCGGGGCTTAGGGATTTTTTCAAAAAAATCTTTTTCTGCCGGTTAAGTTGTCGAGGGCTGATTTCTTGTCCTGTGATAAAAAGCCTTCTGTTTCCATCGCCAAACCTATCAGGGGAGCATTTTCAACCGTTTGGCACCATTTTTGAGTGAATTGCCAAAAGTCAGATTTTTTATGAAATTGTGACCCCGGAGCTTAGGGATTTTTTCAAAAAATTCTTTTTCTGCCGGTTAAGTTGTCGAGGGCTGATTTCTTGTCCTGTGATAAAAAGCCTTCTGTTTCCATCGCCAAACCTTTCAGGGGAGCATTTTCAACCGTTTGGCACCATTTTTGAGTGAATTGCCGAAAGTCAGATTTTTGATGAAATTGTGACCCCGGGGCTTAGGGTATTTTCAAAAAAATCTTTTTCTGCCGGTTAAGTTGTTGAGGGCTGATTTCTTGTCCAGTGATAAAAAACCTTCCATTTCGACCGCCAAACCTCTCAGGGGAGCATTTGCAACCGTTTGGCACCATTTTTGAGTGAATTGTCGAAAGTCAGATTTTTCATGAAATTGTGACCCCGGGGCTTAGGGATTTTTTCAAAAAAATCTTTTTCTGCCGGTTAAGTTGTCGAGGGCTGATTTCTTGTCCTGTGATAAAAAGCCTTCTGTTTCCATCGCCAAACCTTTCAGGGGAGCATTTTCAACCGTTTGGCACCATTTTTGAGTGAATTGCCGAAAGTCAGATTTTTGATGAAATTGTGACCCCGGGGCTTAGGGATTTTTCAAAAAAATCTTTTTCTGCCGGCTAAGTTTTTGAGGGCTGATTTCTTGTCCAGTGATAAAAAACCTTCCATTTCGACCGCCAAACCTCTCAGGGGAGCATTTGCAACCGTTTGGCACCATTTTTGAGTGAATTGTCGAAAGTCAGATTTTTGATGAAATTGTGACCCCGGGGCTTAGGGTTTTTTTCAAAAAAAACTTTTTCTGCCGGTTAAGTTGTTGAGGGCTGTTTTCTTGTCCTGTGTTAAAAAGCCTTCTGTTTCGACTGCAAAACCTTTCAGGGGAGCATTTTCAACGGTTTGGCACCATTTTTGAGTGAATTGCCGAAAGTCAGATTTTTGATGAAATTGTGACCCCGGGGCTTAGGGATTTTTTCAAAAAAATCTTTTTCTGCCGGTTAAGTTGTCGAGGGCTGATTTCTTGTCCTGTGATAAAAAGCCTTCTGTTTCCATCGCCAAACCTATCAGGGGAGCATTTTCAACCGTTTGGCACCATTTTTGAGTGAATTGCCAAAAGTCAGATTTTTGATGAAATTGTGACCCCGGAGCTTAGGGATTTTTTCAAAAAATTCTTTTTCTGCCGGTTAAGTTGTCGAGGGCTGATTTCTTGTCCTGTGATAAAAAGCCTTCTGTTTCCATCGCCAAACCTTTCAGGGGAGCATTTTCAACCGTTTGGCACCATTTTTGAGTGAATTGCCGTAAGTCAGATTTTTGATGAAATTGTGACCCCGGGGCTTAGGGTATTTTCAAAAAAATGTTTTTCTGCCGGTTAAGTTGTTGAGGGCTGATTTCTTGTCCAGTGATAAAAAACCTTCCATTTCGACCGCCAAACCTCTCAGGGGAGCATTTGCAACCGTTTGGCACCATTTTTGAGTGAATTGTCGAAAGTCAGATTTTTCATGAAATTGTGACCCCGGGGCTTAGGGATTTTTTCAAAAAAATCTTTTTCTGCCGGTTAAGTTGTCGAGGGCTGATTTCTTGTCCTGTGATAAAAAGCCTTCTGTTTCCATCGCCAAACCTTTCAGGGGAGCATTTTCAACCGTTTGGCACCATTTTTGAGTGAATTGCCGAAAGTCAGATTTTTGATGAAATTGTGACCCCGGGGCTTAGGGATTTTTTCAAAAAAATCTTTTTCTGCCGGTTAAGTTGTCGAGGGCTGATTTCTTGTCCTGTGATAAAAAGCCTTCTGTTTCCATCGCCAAACCTTTCAGGGGAGCATTTT
>NW_028148596.1:0-44483 GCF_965153285.1 Podarcis tiliguerta | reverse complement strand
AAAAGCCTTCTGTTTCGACCGCCTAACCTTTCAGGGGAGCATTTGCAAGCCTTTGGCATCATTTTTGCGTGAATTGCCAAAAGTCAGATTTTTGCTGAAATTGTGACCCCGGGGCTTAGGGATTTTTTCAAAAAAATCTTTTTCTGCAGGTTAAGTTGTTGGTGGCTGATTTCTTGTCCTGTGATAAAAAGCCTTCTGTTTCGACCGCCAAACCTTTCAGGGGAGCATTTGCAAGCGTTTGGCATCATTTTTGCGTGAATTGCCAAAAGTTAGATTTTTGCTGAAATTGTGACCCCGGGGCTTAGGGATTTTTTCAAAAAAACCTTTTTCGGCGGTTAAGTTGTTGAGGGCTGATTTCTTGTCCTGTGATAAAAAGCCTTCTGTTTCGACCGCCAAACCTTTCAGGGGAGCATTTGCAAGCGTTTGGCATCATTTTTGAGTGAATTGCCAAAAGTCAGATTTTTGCTGAAATTGTGACCCCAGGGCTTAGGGATTTTTTCAAAAAAATCTTTTTCTGCAGGTTAAGTTGTTGAGGGCTGATTTCTTGTCCTGTGATAAAAAGCCTTCTTTTTTGACCGCCAAACCTTTCAGGGGAGCATTTGCAAGCGTTTGGCATCATTTTTGAGTGAATTGGAGAAAGTCACATTTTGGCTGAAATTCTGACCCCGGGGCTTAGGGATTTTTTCAAAAAAATCTTTTTCTGCAGGTTAAGTTGTTGAGGGCTGATTACTTGTCCTGTGATAAAAAGCCTTCTGTTTCGACCGCCAAACCTTTCAGGGGAGCATTTGCAAGTGTTTGGCATCATTTTTGCGTGAATTGCCAAAAGTCAGATTTTTGCTGAAATTGTGACCCCGGGGCTTAGGGATTTTTTCAAAAAATCTTTTTCTGCAGGTTAAGTTGTTGAGGGCTGATTTCTTGTCCTGTGATAAAAAGCCTTCTGTTTCGACCGCCAAACCTTTCAGGGGAGCATTTGCAAGCGTTTGGCATCATTTTTGAGTGAATTGGAGAAAGTCAGATTTTTGCTGAAATTGTGACCCCGGGGCTTAGGGATTTTTTCAAAAAAAACCTTTTTCCGGTGGTTAAGTTGTTGAGGGCTGATTTCTTGTCCTGTGATAAAAAGCCTTCTTTTCGACCGCCAAACCTTTCAGGGGAGCATTTGCAAGCGTTTGGCATCATTTTTGAGTGAATTGCCAAAAGTCAGATTTTTGCTGAAATTGTGACCCCGGGGCTAAGGTTTTTTTTTAAGAAAATCTTTTTCTGCAGGTTAAGTTGTTGAGGGCTGATTTCTTGTCCTGTGATAAAAAGCCTTCTGTTTCGACCGCCAAACCTTTCAGGGGAGCATTTGCAAGCGTTTGGCATCATTTTTGAGTGAATTGGAGAAAGTCAGATTTTTGCTGAAATTGTGACCCCGGGGCTTAGGGATTTTTTCAAAAAAACCTTTTTCCGGCGGTTAAGTTGTTGAGGGCTGATTTCTTGTCCTGTGATAAAAGGCTTTCTGTTTCGACCGCCAAACCTTTCAGGGGAGCATTTGCAAGCGTTTGGCATCATTTTTGAGTGAATTGGAGAAAGTCAGATTTTTGCTGAAATTGTGACCCCGGGGCTTAGGGATTTTTTCAAAAAATCTTTTTCTGCAGGTTAAGTTGTTGAGGGCTGATTTATTGTCCTGTGATAAAAAGCCTTCTGTTTCGACTGCCAAACCTTTCAGGGGAGCATTTGCAAGCGTTTGGCATCATTTTTGAGTGAATTGCCAAAAGTTAGATTTTTGCTGAAATTGTGACCCCGGGGCTTGGGATTTTTTCAAAAAAATCTTTTTCTGCAGGTTAAGTTGTTGAGGGCTGATTTATTGTCCTGTGATAAAAAGCCTTCTGTTTCGACTGCCAAACCTTTCAGGGGAGCATTTGCAAGCGTTTGGCATCATTTTTGAGTGAATTGCCAAAAGTCAGATTTTTGCTGAAATTGTGACCCCGGGGCTTAGGGATTTTTTCAAAAAAACCTTTTTCCGGCGGTTAAGTTGTTGAGGGCTGATTTCTTGTCCTGTGATAAAAAGCCTTCTGTTTCGACCGCCAAACCTTTCAGGGGAGCATTTGCAAGCGTTTGGCATCATTTTTGAGTGAATTGCCAAAAGTTAGATTTTTGCTGAAATTGTGACCCCGGGGCTTAGGGATTTTTTCAAAAAAATCTTTTTCTGCAGGTTAAGTTGTTGAGGGCTGATTTATTGTCCTGTGATAAAAAGCCTTCTGTTTCGACTGCCAAACCTTTCAGGGGAGCATTTGCAAGCGTTTGGCATCATTTTTGAGTGAATTGCCAAAAGTCAGATTTTTACTGAAATTGTGACCCCGGGGCTTAGGGATTTTTCAAAAACACCTTTTTCCGGCGGTTAAGTTGTTGAGGGCTGATTTCTTGTCCTGTGATAAAAAGCCTTCTGTTTCGACCGCCAAACCTTTCAGGGGAGCATTTGCAAGCGTTTGGCATCATTTTTGAGTGAATTGCCAAAAGTCAGATTTTTGCTGAAATTGTGACCCCAGGGCTCAGGTTTTTTTTTAAAAAAATCTTTTTCTGCAGGTTAAGTTGTTGAGGGCTGATTTCTTGTCCTGTGATAAAAAGCCTTCTGTTTCGACCGCCAAACCTTTCAGGGGAGCATTTGCAAGCGTTTGGCATCATTTTTGCGTGAATTGCCAAAAGTCAGATTTTTGCTGAAATTGTGACCCCGGGGCTTAGGGATTTTTTCAAAAAAATCTTTTTCTGCAGGTTAAGTTGTTGAGGGCTGATTTCTTGTCCTGTGATAAAAAGCCTTCTGTTTCGACCGCCAAACCTTTCAGGGGAGCATTTGCAAGCGTTTGGCATCATTTTTGAGTGAATTGGAGAAAGTCAGATTTTTGCTGAAATTGTGACCCCGGGGCTAAGGTTTTTTTTTAAGAAAATCTTTTTCTGCAGGTTAAGTTGTTGAGGGCTGATTTATTGTCCTGTGATAAAAAGCCTTCTGTTTCGACCGCCAAACCTTTCAGGGGAGCATTTGCAAGCGTTTGGCATCATTTTTGAGTGAATTGCCAAAAGTCAGATTTTTGCTGAAATTGTGACCCCGGGGCTTAGGGATTTTTTCAAAAAAACCTTTTTCTGCAGGTTAAGTTGTTGAGGGCTGATTTCTTGTTCTGTGATAAAAAGCCTTCTGTTTCGACCGCCAAACCTTTCAGGGGAGCATTTGCAAGCGTTTGGCATCATTTTTGAGTGAATTGGAGAAAGTCACATTTTGGCTGAAATTGTGACCCTTAGGGATTTTTTCAAAAAAATCTTTTTCTGCAGGTTAAGTTGTTGAGGGCTGATTTCTTGTCCTGTGATAAAAAGCCTTCTGTTTCGACCGCCAAACCTTTCAGGGGAGCATTTGCAAGCGTTTGGCATCATTTTTGCGTGAATTGCCAAAAGTCAGATTTTTGCTGAAATTGTGACCCCGGGGCTTAGGGATTTTTTCAAAAAAACATTTTTCTGCAGGTTAAGTTGTTGAGGGCTGATTTCTTGTCCTGTGATAAAAAGCCTTCTGTTTCGACCGCCAAACCTTTCAGGGGAGCATTTGCAAGCGTTTGGCATCATTTTTGCGTGAATTGCCAAAAGTCAGATTTTTGCTGAAATTGTGACCCCGGGGCTTAGGGATTTTTTCAAAAAAATCTTTTTCTGCAGGTTAAGTTGTTGAGGGCTGATTTATTGTCCTGTGATAAAAAGCCTTCTGTTTCGACTGCCAAACCTTTCAGGGGAGCATTTGCAAGCGTTTGGCATCATTTTTGAGTGAATTGCCAAAAGTCAGATTTTTGCTGAAATTGTGACCCCGGGGCTAAGGTTTTTTTGTAAGAAAATCTTTTTCTGCAGGTTAAGTTGTTGAGGGCTGATTTCTTGTCCTGTGATAAAAAGCCTTCTGTTTCGACCGCCAAACCTTTCAGGGGAGCATTTGCAAGCGTTTGGCATCATTTTTGAGTGAATTGGAGAAAGTCAGATTTTTGCTGAAATTGTGACCCCGGGGCTTAGGGATTTTTTCAAAAAAACCTTTTTCCGGCGGTTAAGTTGTTGAGGGCTGATTTCTTGTCCTGTGATAAAAAGCCTTCTGTTTCGACCGCCAAACCTTTCAGGGGAGCATTTGCAAGCGTTTGGAATCATTTTTGAGTGAATTGCCAAAAGTCAGATTTTTGCTGAAATTGTGACCCCGGGGCTAAGGTTTTTTTTTAAGAAAATCTTTTTCTGCAGGTTAAGTTGTTGAGGGCTGATTTATTGTCCTGTGATAAAAAGCCTTCTGTTTCGACCGCCAAACCTTTCAGGGGAGCATTTGCAAGCGTTTGGCATCATTTTTGAGTGAATTGCCAAAAGTCAGATTTTTGCTGAAATTGTGACCCCGGGGCTTAGGGATTTTTTCAAAAAAACCTTTTTCTGCAGGTTAAGTTGTTGAGGGCTGATTTCTTGTTCTGTGATAAAAAGCCTTCTGTTTCGACCGCCAAACCTTTCAGGGGAGCATTTGCAAGCGTTTGGCATCATTTTTGAGTGAATTGGAGAAAGTCAGATTTTTGCTGAAATTGTGACCCCGGGGCTTAGGGATTTTTTCAAAAAAACCTTTTTCCGGCGGTTAAGTTGATGAGGGCGGATTTCTTGTCCTGTGATAAAAAGCCTTCTGTTTCGACCGCCAAACCTTTCAGGGGAGCATTTGCAAGCCTTTGGCATCATTTTTGCGTGAATTGCCAAAAGTCAGATTTTTGCTGAAATTGTGACCCCGGGGCTTAGGGATTTTTTCAAAAAAATCTTTTTCTGCAGGTTAAGTTGTTGAGGGCTGATTTCTTGTCCTGTGATAAAAAGCCTTCTGTTTCGACCGCCAAACCTTTCAGGGGAGCATTTGCAAGCGTTTGGCATCATTTTTGAGTGAATTGGAGAAAGTCAGATTTTTGCTGAAATTGTGACCCCGGGGCTTAGGAATTTTTTCAAAAAAACCGTTTTCTGCAGGTTAAGTTGTTGAGGGCTGATTTCTTGTCCTGTGATAAAAAGCCTTCTGTTTCGACCGACAAACCTTTCAGGGGAGCATTTGCAAGCGTTTGGCATCATTTTTGAGTGAATTGGAGAAAGTCAGATTTTTGCTGAAATTGTGACCCCGGGGTTTAGGGATTTTTTCAAAAAAATATTTTTCCGGCCGTTAAGTTGTTGAGGGCTGATTTCTTGTCCTGTGATAAAAAGCCTTCTGTTTCGACCGCCAAACCTTTCAGGGGAGCATTTGCAAGCGTTTGGCATCATTTTTGAGTGAATTGGAGAAAGTCAGATTTTTGCTGAAATTGTGACCCCGGGGCTTCGGGATTTTTTCAAAAAAACCTTTTTTCGGCGGTTAAGTTGTTGAGGGCTGATTCCTTGTCCTGTGATAAAAAGCCTTCTGTTTCGACCGCCTAACCTTTCAGGGGAGCATTTGCAAGCCTTTGGCATCATTTTTGCGTGAATTGCCAAAAGTCAGATTTTTGCTGAAATTGTGACCCCGGGGCTTAGGGATTTTTTCAAAAAAATCTTTTTCTGCAGGTTAAGTTGTTGGTGGCTGATTTCTTGTCCTGTGATAAAAAGCCTTCTGTTTCGACCGCCAAACCTTTCAGGGGAGCATTTGCAAGCGTTTGGCATCATTTTTGCGTGAATTGCCAAAAGTCAGATTTTTGCTGAAATTGTGACCCCGGGGCTTAGGGATTTTTTCAAAAAAACCTTTTTCGGCGGTTAAGTTGTTGAGGGCTGATTTCTTGTCCTGTGATAAAAAGCCTTCTGTTTCGACCGCCAAACCTTTCAGGGGAGCATTTGCAAGCGTTTGGCATCATTTTTGAGTGAATTGCCAAAAGTCTGATTTTTGCTGAAATTGTGACCCCAGGGCTTAGGGATTTTTTCAAAAAAATCTTTTTCTGCAGGTTAAGTTGTTGAGGGCTGATTTCTTGTCCTGTGATAAAAAGCCTTCTGTTTCGACTGCCAAACCTTTCAGGGGAGCATTTGCAAGCGTTTGGCATCATTTTTGAGTGAATTGGAGAAAGTCACATTTTGGCTGAAATTCTGACCCCGGGGCTTAGGGATTTTTTCAAAAAAATCTTTTTCTGCAGGTTAAGTTGTTGAGGGCTGATTACTTGTCCTGTGATAAAAAGCCTTCTGTTTCGACCGCCAAACCTTTCAGGGGAGCATTTGCAAGCGTTTGGCATCATTTTTGAGTGAATTGGAGAAAGTCAGATTTTGGCTGAAATTGTGACCCCGGGGCTTAGGGATTTTTTCAAAAAAAACCTTTTTCCGGTGGTTAAGTTGTTGAGGGCTGATTTCTTGTCCTGTGATAAAAAGCCTTCTGTTTCGACCGCCAAACCTTTCAGGGGAGCATTTGCAAGCGTTTGGCATCATTTTTGAGTGAATTGCCAAAAGTCAGATTTTTGCTGAAATTGTGACCCCAGGGCTCAGGTTTTTTTAAAAAAAATCTTTTTCTGCAGGTTAAGTTGTTGAGGGCTGATTTCTTGTCCTGTGATAAAAAGCCTTCTGTTTCGACCGCCAAACCTTTCAGGGGAGCATTTGCAAGCGTTTGGCATCATTTTTGCGTGAATTGCCAAAAGTCAGATTTTTGCTGAAATTGTGACCCCGGGGCTTAGGGATTTTTTCAAAAAAACATTTTTCTGCAGGTTAAGTTGTTGAGGGCTGATTTCTTGTCCTGTGATAAAAAGCCTTCTGTTTCGACCGCCAAACCTTTCAGGGGAGCATTTGCAAGCGTTTGGCATCATTTTTGCGTGAATTGCCAAAAGTCAGATTTTTGCTGAAATTGTGACCCCGGGGCTTAGGGATTTTTTCAAAAAAATCTTTTTCTGCAGGTTAAGTTGTTGAGGGCTGATTTATTGTCCTGTGATAAAAAGCCTTCTGTTTCGACTGCCAAACCTTTCAGGGGAGCATTTGCAAGCGTTTGGCATCATTTTTGAGTGAATTGCCAAAAGTCAGATTTTTGCTGAAATTGTGACCCCGGGGCTAAGGTTTTTTTTTAAGAAAATCTTTTTCTGCAGGTTAAGTTGTTGAGGGCTGATTTCTTGTCCTGTGATAAAAAGCCTTCTGTTTCGACCGCCAAACCTTTCAGGGGAGCATTTGCAAGCGTTTGGCATCATTTTTGAGTGAATTGGAGAAAGTCAGATTTTTGCTGAAATTGTGACCCCGGGGCTTAGGGATTTTTTCAAAAAAACCTTTTTCCGGCGGTTAAGTTGTTGAGGGCTGATTTCTTGTCCTGTGATAAAAAGCCTTCTGTTTCGACCGCCAAACCTTTCAGGGGAGCATTTGCAAGCGTTTGGAATCATTTTTGAGTGAATTGCCAAAAGTCAGATTTTTGCTGAAATTGTGACCCCGGGGCTAAGGTTTTTTTTTCAGAAAATCTTTTTCTGCAGGTTAAGTTGTTGAGGGCTGATTTATTGTCCTGTGATAAAAAGCCTTCTGTTTCGACCGCCAAACCTTTCAGGGGAGCATTTGCAAGCGTTTGGCATCATTTTTGAGTGAATTGCCAAAAGTCAGATTTTTGCTGAAATTGTGACCCCGGGGCTTAGGGATTTTTTCAAAAAAACCTTTTTCTGCAGGTTAAGTTGTTGAGGGCTGATTTCTTGTTCTGTGATAAAAAGCCTTCTGTTTCGACCGCCAAACCTTTCAGGGGAGCATTTGCAAGCGTTTGGCATCATTTTTGAGTGAATTGGAGAAAGTCACATTTTGGCTGAAATTGTGACCCTTAGGGATTTTTTCAAAAAAATCTTTTTCTGCAGGTTAAGTTGTTGAGGGCTGATTTCTTGTCCTGTGATAAAAAGCCTTCTGTTTCGACCGCCAAACCTTTCAGGGGAGCATTTGCAAGCGTTTGGCATCATTTTTGCGTGAATTGCCAAAAGTCAGATTTTTGCTGAAATTGTGACCCCGGGGCTTAGGGATTTTTTCAAAAAAACATTTTTCTGCAGGTTAAGTTGTTGAGGGCTGATTTCTTGTCCTGTGATAAAAAGCCTTCTGTTTCGACCGCCAAACCTTTCAGGGGAGCATTTGCAAGCGTTTGGCATCATTTTTGCGTGAATTGCCAAAAGTCAGATTTTTGCTGAAATTGTGACCCCGGGGCTTAGGGATTTTTTCAAAAAAATCTTTTTCTGCAGGTTAAGTTGTTGAGGGCTGATTTATTGTCCTGTGATAAAAAGCCTTCTGTTTCGACTGCCAAACCTTTCAGGGGAGCATTTGCAAGCGTTTGGCATCATTTTTGAGTGAATTGCCAAAAGTCAGATTTTTGCTGAAATTGTGACCCCGGGGCTTAGGGATTTTTTCAAAAAAATCTTTTTCTGCAGGTTAAGTTGTTGAGGGCTGATTTATTGTCCTGTGATAAAAAGCCTTCTGTTTCGACCGCCAAACCTTTCAGGGGAGCATTTGCAAGCGTTTGGCATCATTTTTGAGTGAATTGGAGAAAGTCACATTTTGGCTGAAATTGTGACCCTTAGGGATTTTTTCAAAAAAATCTTTTTCTGCAGGTTAAGTTGTTGAGGGCTGATTTCTTGTCCTGTGATAAAAAGCCTTCTGTTTCGACCGCCAAACCTTTCAGGGGAGCATTTGCAAGCGTTTGGCATCATTTTTGCGTGAATTGCGAAAAGTCAGATTTTTGCTGAAATTGTGACCCCGGGGCTTAGGGATTTTTTCAAAAAAACATTTTTCTGCAGGTTAAGTTGTTGAGGGCTGATTTCTTGTCCTGTGATAAAAAGCCTTCTGTTTCGACCGCCAAACCTTTCAGGGGAGCATTTGCAAGCGTTTGGCATCATTTTTGCGTGAATTGCCAAAAGTCAGATTTTTGCTGAAATTGTGACCCCGGGGCTAAGGTTTTTTTTTAAGAAAATCTTTTTCTGCAGGTTAAGTTGTTGAGGGCTGATTTCTTGTCCTGTGATAAAAAGCCTTCTGTTTCGACCGCCAAACCTTTCAGGGGAGCATTTGCAAGCGTTTGGCATCTTTTTTGAGTGAATTGGAGAAAGTCAGATTTTTGCTGAAATTGTGACCCCGGGGCTTAGGGATTTTTTCAAAAAAACCTTTTTCCGGCGGTTAAGTTGTTGAGGGCTGATTTCTTGTCCTGTGATAAAAAGCCTTCTGTTTCGACCGCCAAACCTTTCAGGGGAGCATTTGCAAGCGTTTGGAATCATTTTTGAGTGAATTGCCAAAAGTCAGATTTTTGCTGAAATTGTGACCCCGGGGCTAAGGTTTTTTTTTAAGAAAATCTTTTTCTGCAGGTTAAGTTGTTGAGGGCTGATTTATTGTCCTGTGATAAAAAGCCTTCTGTTTCGACCGCCAAAGCTTTCAGGGGAGCATTTGCAAGCGTTTGGCATCATTTTTGAGTGAATTGCCAAAAGTCAGATTTTTGCTGAAATTGTGACCCCGGGGCTTAGGGATTTTTTCAAAAAAACCTTTTTCTGCAGGTTAAGTTGTTGAGGGCTGATTTCTTGTTCTGTGATAAAAAGCCTTCTGTTTCGACCGCCAAACCTTTCAGGGGAGCATTTGCAAGCGTTTGGCATCATTTTTGAGTGAATTGGAGAAAGTCACATTTTGGCTGAAATTGTGACCCTTAGGGATTTTTTCAAAAAATCTTTTTCTGCAGGTTAAGTTGTTGAGGGATGATTTCTTGTCCTGTGATAAAAAGCCTTCTGTTCTGACCGCCAAACCTTTCAGGGGAGCATTTGCAAGCGTTTGGCATCATTTTTGCGTTAATTGCCAAAAGTCAGATTTTTGCTGAAATTGTGACCCCGGGGCTTCGGGATTTTTTCAAAAAATCTTTTTCTGCAGGTTAAGTTGTTGAGGGCTGACTTCTTGTCCTGTGATAAAAAGCCTTCTGTTTCGACCGCCAAACCTTTCAGGGGAGCATTTGCAAGCGTTTGGCATCATTTTTGAGTGAATTGCCAAAAGTCAGATTTTTGCTGAAATTGTGACCCCGGGGCTTAGGGATTTTTTCAAAAAAACCTTTTTCTGCAGGTTAAGTTGTTGGTGGATGATTTCTTGTCCTGTGATAAAAAGCCTTCTGTTTCGACCGCCAAACCTTTCAGGGGAGCATTTGCAAGCGTTTGGCAACATTTTTGAGTGAATTGGAGAAAGTCAGATTTTTGCTGAAATTGTGACCCCGGGGTTTAGGGATTTTTTCAAAAAAACCTTTTTCCGGCGGTTTAGTTGTTGAGGGCTGATTTCTTGTCCTGTGATAAAAAGCCTTCTGTTTCGACCGCCAAACCTTTCAGGGGAGCATTTGCAAGCGTTTGGCATCATTTTTGCGTGAATTGCCAAAAGTCAGATTTTTGCTGAAATTGTGACCCCGGGGCTTAGGGATTTTTTCAAAAAAACATTTTTCTGCAGGTTAAGTTGTTGAGGGCTGATTTCTTGTCCAGTGATAAAAAGCCTTCTGTTTCGACCGCCAAACCTTTCAGGGGAGCATTTGCAAGCGTTTGGCATCATTTTTGAGTGAATTGGAGAAAGTAAGATTTTTGCTGAAATTGTGACCCCGGGGCTTAGGGATTTTTTCAAAAAATCTTTTTCTGCAGGTTAAATTGTTGAGGGCTGATTTCTTGTCCTGTGATAAAAAGCCTTCTGTTTCGACCGCCAAACCTTTCACGGGAGCATTTGTAAGCCTTTGGCATCATTTTTGAGTGAATTGGAGAAAGTCAGATTTTTGCTGAAATTGTGACCCCGGGGCTTAGGGATTTTTTCAAAAAATCTTTTTCTGCAGGTTAAGTTGTTGAGGGCTGATTTCTTGTACTGTGATAAAAAGCCTTCTGTTTCGACCGCCAAACCTTTCAGGGGAGCATTTGCAAGTGTTTGGCATCATTTTTGAGTGAATTGGAGAAAGTAAGATTTTTGCTGAAATTGTGACCCCGGGGCTTAGGGATTTTTTCAAAAAATCTTTTTCTGCAGGTTAAGTTGTTGAGGGCTGATTTCTTGTCCTGTGATAAAAAGCCTTCTGTTTCGACCGCCAAACCTTTCAGGGGAGCATTTGCAAGCGTTTGGCATCATTTTTGAGTGAATTGGAGAAAGTCAGATTTTTGCTGAAATTGTGACCCCGGGGCTTAGGGATTTTTTCAAAAAAATCTTTTTCTGCAGGTTAAGTTGTTGAGGGCTGATTTCTTGTCCTGTGATAAAAAGCCTTCTGTTTTGACCGCCAAACCTTTCAGGGGAGCATTTGCAAGCGTTTGGCATCATTTTTGAGTGAATTGCCAAAAGTCAGATTTTTGCTGAAATTGTGACCCCGGGGCTTAGGGATTTTTTCAAAAAATCTTTTTCTGCAGGTTAAGTTGTTGAGGGCTGATTTCTTGTCCTGTGATAAAAAGCCTTCTGTTTCGACTGCCAAACCTTTCAGGGGAGCATTTGCAAGCGTTTGGCATCATTTTTGAGTGAATTGGAGAAAGTCAGATTTTTGCTGAAATTGTGACTCCGGGGCTTAGGGATTTTTTCAAAAAAACCTTTTTCCGGCGGTTAACTTGTTGAGGGCTGATTTCTTGTCCTGTGATAAAAAGCCTTCTGTTTCGACCGCCAAACCTTTCAGGGGAGCATTTGCAAGTGTTTGGCATCATTTTTGAGTGAATTGGAGAAAGTAAGATTTTTGCTGAAATTGTGACCCCGGGGCTTAGGGATTTTTTCAAAAAATCTTTTTCTGCAGGTTAAGTTGTTGAGGGCTGATTTCTTGTCCTGTGATAAAAAGCCTTCTGTTTCGACCGCCAAACCTTTCAGGGGAGCATTTGCAAGCGTTTGGCATCATTTTTGAGTGAATTGGAGAAAGTCAGATTTTTGCTGAAATTGTGACCCCGGGGCTTAGGGATTTTTTCAAAAAAATCTTTTTCTGCAGGTTAAGTTGTTGAGGGCTGATTTCTTGTCCTGTGATAAAAAGCCTTCTGTTTTGACCGCCAAACCTTTCAGGGGAGCATTTGCAAGCGTTTGGCATCATTTTTGAGTGAATTGCCAAAAGTCAGATTTTTGCTGAAATTGTGACCCCGGGGCTTCGGGATTTTTTCAAAAAATCTTTTTCTGCAGGTTAAGTTGTTGAGGGCTGATTTCTTGTCCTGTGATAAAAAGCCTTCTGTTTCGACTGCCAAACCTTTCAGGGGAGCATTTGCAAGCGTTTGGCATCATTTTTGAGTGAATTGGAGAAAGTCAGATTTTTGCTGAAATTGTGACTCCGGGGCTTAGGGATTTTTTCAAAAAAACCTTTTTCCGGCGGTTAACTTGTTGAGGGCTGATTTCTTGTCCTGTGATAAAAAGCCTTCTGTTTCGACCGCCAAACCTTTCAGGGGAGCATTTGCAAGCGTTTGGCATCATTTTTGAGTGAATTGGAGAAAGTCAGATTTTTGCTGAAATTGTGACCCCGGGGCTTAGGGATTTTTTCAAAAAAACCTTTTTCCGGCGGTTAAGTTGTTGAGGGCTGATTTCTTGTCCTGTGATAAAAAGCCTTCTGTTTCGACCGCCAAACCTTTCAGGGGAGCATTTGCAAGCGTTTGGCATCATTTTTGAGTGAATTGGAGAAAGTCAGATTTTTGCTGAAATTGTGACCCCGGGGCTTCGGGATTTTTTCAAAAAAACCTTTTTCCGGCGGTTAAGTTGTTGAGGGCTGATTTCTTGTCCTGTGATAAAAAGCCTTCTGTTTCGACCGCCAAACCTTTCAGGGGAGCATTTGCAAGCCTTTGGCATCATTTTTGAGTGAATTGCGAAAAGTCAGATTTTGGCTGAAATTGTGACCCCGGGGCTTAGGGATTTTTTCAAAAAAATCTTTTTCTGCTGGTTAAGTTGTTGGTGGCTGATTTCTTGTCCTGTGATAAAAAGCCTTCTGTTTCGACCGCCAAACCTTTCAGGGGAGCATTTGCAAGCCTTTGGCATCATTTTTGAGTGAATTGGAGAAAATCAGATTTTTGCTGAAATTGTGACCCCGGGGCTTAGGGATTTTTTCAAAAAATCTTTTTCCGGCCGTTAAGTTGTTGAGGGCTGATTTCTTGTCCTGTGATAAAAAGCCTTCTGTTTCGACCGCCAAACCTTTCAGGGGAGCATTTGCAAGCGTTTGGCATCATTTTTGAGTGAATTGGAGAAAGTCAGATTTTTGCTGAAATTGTGACCCTTAGGGATTTTTTCAAAAAAATCTTTTTCTGCAGGTTAAGTTGTTGAGGGCTGATTTCTTGTCCTGTGATAAAAAGCCTTCTGTTTCGACCGCCAAACCTTTCAGGGGAGCATTTGCAAGCGTTTGGCATCATTTTTGAGTGAATTGGAGAAAGTCAGATTTTTGCTGAAATTGTGACCCCGGGGCTTAGGGATTTTTTCAAAAAAATCTTTTTCTGCAGGTTAAGTTGTTGAGGGCTGATTTCTTGTCCTGTGATAAAAAGCCTTCTGTTTCGACCGCCAAACCTTTCAGGGGAGCATTTGCAAGCGTTTGGCATCATTTTTGAGTGAATTGCCAAAAGTCAGATTTTTGCTGAAATTGTGACCCCGGGGCTTAGGGATTTTTTCAAAAAATCTTTTTCTGCAGGTTAAGTTGTTGAGGGCTGATTTCTTGTCCTGTGATAAAAAGCCTTCTGTTTCGACTGCCAAACCTTTCAGGGGAGCATTTGCAAGCGTTTGGCATCATTTTTGAGTGAATTGGAGAAAGTCAGATTTTTGCTGAAATTGTGACTCCGGGGCTTAGGGATTTTTTCAAAAAAACCTTTTTCCGGCGGTTAACTTGTTGAGGGCTGATTTCTTGTCCTGTGATAAAAAGCCTTCTGTTTCGACCGCCAAACCTTTCAGGGGAGCATTTGCAAGCGTTTGGCATCATTTTTGAGTGAATTGGAGAAAGTCAGATTTTTGCTGAAATTGTGACCCCGGGGCTTAGGGATTTTTTCAAAAAAACCTTTTTCCGGCGGTTAAGTTGTTGAGGGCTGATTTCTTGTCCTGTGATAAAAAGCCTTCTGTTTCGACCGCCAAACCTTTCAGGGGAGCATTTGCAAGTGTTTGGCATCATTTTTGAGTGAATTGGAGAAAGTCAGATTTTTGCTGAAATTGTGACCCCGGGGCTTCGGGATTTTTTCAAAAAAACCTTTTTCTGGCGGTTAAGTTGTTGAGGGCTGATTTCTTGTCCTGTGATAAAAAGCCTTCTGTTTCGACTGCCAAACCTTTCAGGGGAGCATTTGCAAGCCTTTGGCATCATTTTTGAGTGAATTGCGAAAAGTCAGATTTTGGCTGAAATTGTGACCCCGGGGCTTAGGGATTTTTTCAAAAAAATCTTTTTCTGCTGGTTAAGTTGTTGGTGGCTGATTTCTTGTCCTGTGATAAAAAGCCTTCTGTTTCGACCGCCAAACCTTTCAGGGGAGCATTTGCAAGCCTTTGGCATCATTTTTGAGTGAATTGGAGAAAATCAGATTTTTGATGAAATTTTGACCCCGGTGCTTAGGGATTTTTTCAAAAAATCTTTTTCTGGCCGTTAAGTTGTTGAGGGCTGATTTCTTGTCCTGTGATAAAAAGCCTTCTGTTTTGACCGCCAAACCTTTCAGGGGAGCATTTGCAAGCGTTTGGCATCATTTTTGAGTGAATTGGAGAAAGTCAGATTTTGGCTGAAATTGTGACCCCGGGGCTTAGGGATTTTTTCAAAAAATCTTTTTCTGCAGGTTAAGTTGTTGAGGGCTGATTTCTTGTCCTGTGATAAAAAGCCTTCTGTTTCGACCGCCAAACCTTTCAGGGGAGCATTTGCAAGCGTTTGGCATCATTTTTGAGTGAATTGGAGAAAGTCAGATTTTTGCTGAAATTGTGACCCCGGGGCTTAGGGATTTTTTCAAAAAAACCTTTTTCCGGCGGTTAAGTTGATGAGGGCGGATTTCTTGTCCTGTGATAAAAAGCCTTCTGTTTCGACCGCCAAACCTTTCAGGGGAGCATTTGCAAGCCTTTGGCATCATTTTTGCGTGAATTGCCAAAAGTCAGATTTTTGCTGAAATTGTGACCCCGGGGCTTAGGGATTTTTTCAAAAAAATCTTTTTCTGCAGGTTAAGTTGTTGAGGGCTGATTTCTTGTCCTGTGATAAAAAGCCTTCTGTTTCGACCGCCAAACCCTTCAGGGGAGCATTTGCAAACGTTTGGCATCATTTTTGAGTGAATTGGAGAAAGTCACATTTTGGCTGAAATTGTGACCCCGGGGCCTAGGGATTTTTTCAAAAAATCTTTTTCTGCAGGTTAAGTTGTTGAGGGCTGATTTCTTGTCCTGTGATAAAAAGCCTTCTGTTTCGACTGCCAAACCTTTCAGGGGAGCATTTGCAAGCGTTTGGCATCATTTTTGAGTGAATTGGAGAAAGTCAGATTTTTGCTGAAATTGTGACTCCGGGGCTTAGGGATTTTTTCAAAAAAACCTTTTTCCGGCGGTTAACTTGTTGAGGGCTGATTTCTTGTCCTGTGATAAAAAGCCTTCTGTTTCGACCGCCAAACCTTTCAGGGGAGCATTTGCAAGCGTTTGGCATCATTTTTGAGTGAATTGGAGAAAGTCAGATTTTTGCTGAAATTGTGACCCCGGGGCTTAGGGATTTTTTCAAAAAAACCTTTTTCCGGCGGTTAAGTTGTTGAGGGCTGATTTCTTGTCCTGTGATAAAAAGCCTTCTGTTTCGACCGCCAAACCTTTCAGGGGAGCATTTGCAAGCGTTTGGCATCATTTTTGAGTGAATTGGAGAAAGTCAGATTTTTGCTGAAATTGTGACCCCGGGGCTTCGGGATTTTTTCAAAAAAACCTTTTTCCGGCGGTTAAGTTGTTGAGGGCTGATTTCTTGTCCTGTGATAAAAAGCCTTCTGTTTCGACTGCCAAACCTTTCAGGGGAGCATTTGCAAGCCTTTGGCATCATTTTTGAGTGAATTGCGAAAAGTCAGATTTTGGCTGAAATTGTGACCCCGGGGCTTAGGGATTTTTTCAAAAAAATCTTTTTCTGCTGGTTAAGTTGTTGGTGGCTGATTTCTTGTCCTGTGATAAAAAGCCTTCTGTTTCGACCGCCAAACCTTTCAGGGGAGCATTTGCAAGCCTTTGGCATCATTTTTGAGTGAATTGGAGAAAATCAGATTTTTGCTGAAATTTTGACCCCGGGGCTTAGGGATTTTTTCAAAAAAACCTTTTTCCGGCGGTTAAGTTGTTGAGGGCTGATTTCTTGTCCTGTGATAAAAAGCCTTCTGTTTCGACCGCCAAACCTTTCAGGGGAGCATTTGCAAGCGTTTGGCATCATTTTTGAGTGAATTGGAGAAAGTCAGATTTTTGCTGAAATTGTGACCCCGGGGCTTCGGGATTTTTTCAAAAAAACCTTTTTCCGGCGGTTAAGTTGTTGAGGGCTGATTTCTTGTCCTGTGATAAAAAGCCTTCTGTTTCGACTGCCAAACCTTTCAGGGGAGCATTTGCAAGCCTTTGGCATCATTTTTGAGTGAATTGCGAAAAGTCAGATTTTGGCTGAAATTGTGACCCCGGGGCTTAGGGATTTTTTCAAAAAAATCTTTTTCTGCTGGTTAAGTTGTTGGTGGCTGATTTCTTGTCCTGTGATAAAAAGCCTTCTGTTTCGACCGCCAAACCTTTCAGGGGAGCATTTGCAAGCCTTTGGCATCATTTTTGAGTGAATTGGAGAAAATCAGATTTTTGCTGAAATTGTGACCCCGGGGCTTAGGGATTTTTTCAAAAAATCTTTTTCTGGCCGTTAAGTTGTTGAGGGCTGATTTCTTGTCCTGTGATAAAAAGCCTTCTGTTTTGACCGCCAAACCTTTCAGGGGAGCATTTGCAAGCGTTTGGCATCATTTTTGAGTGAATTGGAGAAAGTCAGATTTTGGCTGAAATTGTGACCCCGGGGCTTAGGGATTTTTTCAAAAAATCTTTTTCTGCAGGTTAAGTTGTTGAGGGCTGATTTCTTGTCCTGTGATAAAAAGCCTTCTGTTTCGACCGCCAAACCTTTCAGGGGAGCATTTGCAAGCGTTTGGCATCATTTTTGAGTGAATTGGAGAAAGTCAGATTTTTGCTGAAATTGTGACCCCGGGGCTTAGGGATTTTTTCAAAAAAACCTTTTTCCGGCGGTTAAGTTGATGAGGGCGGATTTCTTGTCCTGTGATAAAAAGCCTTCTGTTTCGACCGCCAAACCTTTCAGGGGAGCATTTGCAAGCCTTTGGCATCATTTTTGCGTGAATTGCCAAAAGTCAGATTTTTGCTGAAATTGTGACCCCGGGGCTTAGGGATTTTTTCAAAAAAATCTTTTTCTGCAGGTTAAGTTGTTGAGGGCTGATTTCTTGTCCTGTGATAAAAAGCCTTCTGTTTCGACCGCCAAACCTTTCAGGGGAGCATTTGCAAACGTTTGGCATCATTTTTGAGTGAATTGGAGAAAGTCACATTTTGGCTGAAATTGTGACCCCGGGGCCTAGGGATTTTTTCAAAAAATCTTTTTCTGCAGGTTCAGTTGTTGAGGGCTGATTTCTTGTCCTGTGATAAAAAGCCTTCTGTTTCGACTGCCAAACCTTTCAGGGGAGCATTTGCAAGCGTTTGGCATCATTTTTGAGTGAATTGGAGAAAGTCAGATTTTTGCTGAAATTGTGACTCCGGGGCTTAGGGATTTTTTCAAAAAAACCTTTTTCCGGCGGTTAACTTGTTGAGGGCTGATTTCTTGTCCTGTGATAAAAAGCCTTCTGTTTCGACCGCCAAACCTTTCAGGGGAGCATTTGCAAGCGTTTGGCATCATTTTTGAGTGAATTGGAGAAAGTCAGATTTTTGCTGAAATTGTGACCCCGGGGCTTAGGGATTTTTTCAAAAAAACCTTTTTCCGGCGGTTAAGTTGTTGAGGGCTGATTTCTTGTCCTGTGATAAAAAGCCTTCTGTTTCGACCGCCAAACCTTTCAGGGGAGCATTTGCAAGCGTTTGGCATCATTTTTGAGTGAATTGGAGAAAGTCAGATTTTTGCTGAAATTGTGACCCCGGGGCTTCGGGATTTTTTCAAAAAAACCTTTTTCCGGCGGTTAAGTTGTTGAGGGCTGATTTCTTGTCCTGTGATAAAAAGCCTTCTGTTTCGACTGCCAAACCTTTCAGGGGAGCATTTGCAAGCCTTTGGCATCATTTTTGAGTGAATTGCGAAAAGTCAGATTTTGGCTGAAATTGTGACCCCGGGGCTTAGGGATTTTTTCAAAAAAATCTTTTTCTGCAGGTTAAGTTGTTGGTGGCTGATTTCTTGTCCTGTGATAAAAAGCCTTCTGTTTCGACCGCCAAACCTTTCAGGGGAGCATTTGCAAGCCTTTGGCATCATTTTTGAGTGAATTGGAGAAAATCAGATTTTTGCTGAAATTTTGACCCCGGGGCTTAGGGATTTTTTCAAAAAATCTTTTTCTGGCCGTTAAGTTGTTGAGGGCTGATTTCTTGTCCTGTGATAAAAAGCCTTCTGTTTTGACCGCCAAACCTTTCAGGGGAGCATTTGCAAGCGTTTGGCATCATTTTTGAGTGAATTGGAGAAAGTCAGATTTTGGCTGAAATTGTGACCCCGGGGCTTAGGGATTTTTTCAAAAAATCTTTTTCTGCAGGTTAAGTTGTTGAGGGCTGATTTCTTGTCCTGTGATAAAAAGCCTTCTGTTTCGACCGCCAAACCTTTCAGGGGAGCATTTGCAAGCTTTTGGCATCATTTTTGAGTGAATTGGAGAAAGTCAGATTTTTGCTGAAATTGTGACCCCGGGGCTTAGGGATTTTTTCAAAAAAACCTTTTTCCGGCGGTTAAGTTGATGAGGGCGGATTTCTTGTCGTGTGATAAAAAGCCTTCTGTTTCGACCGCCAAACCTTTCAGGGGAGCATTTGCAAGCCTTTGGCATCATTTTTGCGTGAATTGCCAAAAGTCAGATTTTTGCTGAAATTGTGACCCCGGGGCTTAGGGATTTTTTCAAAAAAATCTTTTTCTGCAGGTTAAGTTGTTGAGGGCTGATTTCTTGTCCTGTGATAAAAAGCCTTCTGTTTCGACCGCCAAACCTTTCAGGGGAGCATTTGCAAACGTTTGGCATCATTTTTGAGTGAATTGGAGAAAGTCACATTTTGGCTGAAATTGTGACCCCGGGGCCTAGGGATTTTTTCAAAAAATCTTTTTCTGCAGGTTAAGTTGTTGAGGGCTGATTTCTTGTCCTGTGATAAAAAGCCTTCTGTTTCGACCGCCAAACCTTTCAGGGGAGCATTTGCAAGCCTTTGGCATCATTTTTGAGTGATTTGGAGAAAGTCAGATTTTTGCTGAAATTGTGACCCCGGGGCTTAGGGATTTTTTCAAAAAAATCTTTTTCCGGCCGTTAAGTTGTTGAGGGCTGATTTCTTGTCCTGTGATAAAAAGCCTTCTGTTTCGACCGCCAAACCTTTCAGGGGAGCATTTGCAAGCGTTTGGCATCATTTTTGAGTGAATTGGAGAAAGTCAGATTTTTGCTGAAATTGTGACCCCGGGGCTTCGGGATTTTTTCAAAAAAACCTTTTTCCGGCGGTTAAGTTGTTGAGGGCTGATTTCTTGTCCTGTGATAAAAAGCCTTCTGTTTCGACTGCCAAACCTTTCAGGGGAGCATTTGCAAGCCTTTGGCATCATTTTTGAGTGAATTGCGAAAAGTCAGATTTTGGCTGAAATTGTGACCCCGGGGCTTAGGGATTTTTTCAAAAAAATCTTTTTCTGCTGGTTAAGTTGTTGGTGGCTGATTTCTTGTCCTGTGATAAAAAGCCTTCTGTTTCGACCGCCAAACCTTTCAGGGGAGCATTTGCAAGCGTTTGGCATCATTTTTGAGTGAATTGGAGAAAGTCAGATTTTTGCTGAAATTGTGACTCCGGGGCTTAGGGATTTTTTCAAAAAAACCTTTTTCCGGCGGTTAACTTGTTGAGGGCTTATTTCTTGTCCTGTGATAAAAAGCCTTCTGTTTCGACCGCCAAACCTTTCAGGGGAGCATTTGCAAGCGTTTGGCATCATTTTTGAGTGAATTGGAGAAAGTCAGATTTTTGCTGAAATTGTGACCCCGGGGCTTAGGGATTTTTTCAAAAAAACCTTTTTCCGGCGGTTAAGTTGTTGAGGGCTGATTTCTTGTCCTGTGATAAAAAGCCTTCTGTTTCGACCGCCAAACCTTTCAGGGGAGCATTTGCAAGCGTTTGGCATCATTTTTGAGTGAATTGGAGAAAGTCAGATTTTTGCTGAAATTGTGACCCCGGGGCTTCGGGATTTTTTCAAAAAAACCTTTTTCTGGCGGTTAAGTTGTTGAGGGCTGATTTCTTGTCCTGTGATAAAAAGCCTTCTGTTTCGACTGCCAAACCTTTCACTAAAAAATGATGCCAAACGCTTGCAAATGCTCCCCTGAAAGGTTTGTCGGTCGAAACAGAAGGCTTTTTATCACAGGACAAGAAATCAGCCCTCAACAACTTAACGGTCGGAAAAAGATTTTTTTGAAAAAATCCCTAAGCCCCGGGGTCACAATTTCAGCAAAAATCTGACTTTCTCCAAATCACTCAAAAATGATGCCAAAGGCTTGCAAATGCTCCCCTGAAAGGTTTGGCGGTCGAAACAGAAGGCTTTTTATCACAGGACAAGAAATCAGCCCTCAACAACTTAACCTGCAGAAAAAGATTTTTTGAAAAAATCCCTAAGCCCCGGGGTCACAATTTCAGCAAAAATCTGACTTTTGGCAATTCACGCAAAAATGATGCCAAACGCTTGCAAATGCTCCCCTGACAGGTTTGGCGGTCGAAACAGAAGGCTTTTTATCACAGGACAAGAAATCAGCCCTCAACAACTTAACCTGCAGAAAAAGATTTTTTGAAAAAATCCCTAAGCCCCGGGGTCACAATTTCAGCCAAAATCTTCTGTTTCGACTGCCAAACCTTTCAGGGGAGCATTTGCAAGCCTTTGGCATCATTTTTGAGTGAATTGCGAAAAGTCAGATTTTGGCTGAAATTGTGACCCCGGGGCTTAGGGATTTTTTGAAAAAAATCTTTTTCTGCTGGTTAAGTTGTTGGTGGCTGATTTCTTGTCCTGTGATAAAAAGCCTTCTGTTTCGACCGCCAAACCTTTCAGGGGAGCATTTGCAAGCCTTTGGCATCATTTTTGAGTGAATTGGAGAAAATCAGATTTTTGATGAAATTTTGACCCCGGTGCTTAGGGATTTTTTCAAAAAATCTTTTTCTGGCCGTTAAGTTGTTGAGGGCTGATTTCTTGTCCTGTGATAAAAAGCCTTCTGTTTTGACCGCCAAACCTTTCAGGGGAGCATTTGCAAGCGTTTGGCATCATTTTTGAGTGAATTGGAGAAAGTCAGATTTTGGCTGAAATTGTGACCCCGGGGCTTAGGGATTTTTTCAAAAAATCTTTTTCTGCAGGTTAAGTTGTTGAGGGCTGATTTCTTGTCCTGTGATAAAAAGCCTTCTGTTTCGACCGCCAAACCTTTCAGGGGAGCATTTGCAAGCGTTTGGCATCATTTTTGAGTGAATTGGAGAAAGTCAGATTTTTGCTGAAATTGTGACCCCGGGGCTTAGGGATTTTTTCAAAAAAACCTTTTTCCGGCGGTTAAGTTGATGAGGGCGGATTTCTTGTCCTGTGATAAAAAGCCTTCTGTTTCGACCGCCAAACCTTTCAGGGGAGCATTTGCAAGCCTTTGGCATCATTTTTGCGTGAATTGCCAAAAGTCAGATTTTTGCTGAAATTGTGACCCCGGGGCTTAGGGATTTTTTCAAAAAAATCTTTTTCTGCAGGTTAAGTTGTTGAGGGCTGATTTCTTGTCCTGTGATAAAAAGCCTTCTGTTTCGACCGCCAAACCCTTCAGGGGAGCATTTGCAAACGTTTGGCATCATTTTTGAGTGAATTGGAGAAAGTCACATTTTGGCTGAAATTGTGACCCCGGGGCCTAGGGATTTTTTCAAAAAATCTTTTTCTGCAGGTTAAGTTGTTGAGGGCTGATTTCTTGTCCTGTGATAAAAAGCCTTCTGTTTCGACTGCCAAACCTTTCAGGGGAGCATTTGCAAGCGTTTGGCATCATTTTTGAGTGAATTGGAGAAAGTCAGATTTTTGCTGAAATTGTGACTCCGGGGCTTAGGGATTTTTTCAAAAAAACCTTTTTCCGGCGGTTAACTTGTTGAGGGCTGATTTCTTGTCCTGTGATAAAAAGCCTTCTGTTTCGACCGCCAAACCTTTCAGGGGAGCATTTGCAAGCGTTTGGCATCATTTTTGAGTGAATTGGAGAAAGTCAGATTTTTGCTGAAATTGTGACCCCGGGGCTTAGGGATTTTTTCAAAAAAACCTTTTTCCGGCGGTTAAGTTGTTGAGGGCTGATTTCTTGTCCTGTGATAAAAAGCCTTCTGTTTCGACCGCCAAACCTTTCAGGGGAGCATTTGCAAGCGTTTGGCATCATTTTTGAGTGAATTGGAGAAAGTCAGATTTTTGCTGAAATTGTGACCCCGGGGCTTCGGGATTTTTTCAAAAAAACCTTTTTCCGGCGGTTAAGTTGTTGAGGGCTGATTTCTTGTCCTGTGATAAAAAGCCTTCTGTTTCGACTGCCAAACCTTTCAGGGGAGCATTTGCAAGCCTTTGGCATCATTTTTGAGTGAATTGCGAAAAGTCAGATTTTGGCTGAAATTGTGACCCCGGGGCTTAGGGATTTTTTCAAAAAAATCTTTTTCTGCTGGTTAAGTTGTTGGTGGCTGATTTCTTGTCCTGTGATAAAAAGCCTTCTGTTTCGACCGCCAAACCTTTCAGGGGAGCATTTGCAAGCCTTTGGCATCATTTTTGAGTGAATTGGAGAAAATCAGATTTTTGCTGAAATTTTGACCCCGGGGCTTAGGGATTTTTTCAAAAAATCTTTTTCTGGCCGTTAAGTTGTTGAGGGCTGATTTCTTGTCCTGTGATAAAAAGCCTTCTGTTTTGACCGCCAAACCTTTCAGGGGAGCATTTGCAAGCGTTTGGCATCATTTTTGAGTGAATTGGAGAAAGTCAGATTTTGGCTGAAATTGTGACCCCGGGGCTTAGGGATTTTTTCAAAAAATCTTTTTCTGCAGGTTAAGTTGTTGAGGGCTGATTTCTTGTCCTGTGATAAAAAGCCTTCTGTTTCGACCGCCAAACCTTTCAGGGGAGCATTTGCAAGCGTTTGGCATCATTTTTGAGTGAATTGGAGAAAGTCAGATTTTTGCTGAAATTGTGACCCCGGGGCTTAGGGATTTTTTCAAAAAATCTTTTTCTGCAGGTTAAGTTGTTGAGGGCTGATTTCTTGTCCTGTGATAAAAAGCCTTCTGTTTCGACCGCCAAACCTTTCAGGGGAGCATTTGCAAGCGTTTGGCATCATTTTTGAGTGAATTGGAGAAAGTCAGATTTTTGCTGAAATTGTGACCCCGGGGCTTCGGGATTTTTTCAAAAAAACCTTTTTCCGGCGGTTAAGTTGTTGAGGGCTGATTTCTTGTCCTGTGATAAAAAGCCTTCTGTTTCGACTGCCAAACCTTTCAGGGGAGCATTTGCAAGCCTTTGGCATCATTTTTGAGTGAATTGCGAAAAGTCAGATTTTGGCTGAAATTGTGACCCCGGGGCTTAGGGATTTTTTCAAAAAAATCTTTTTCTGCTGGTTAAGTTGTTGGTGGCTGATTTCTTGTCCTGTGATAAAAAGCCTTCTGTTTCGACCGCCAAACCTTTCAGGGGAGCATTTGCAAGCCTTTGGCATCATTTTTGAGTGAATTGGAGAAAATCAGATTTTTGCTGAAATTTTGACCCCGGGGCTTAGGGATTTTTTCAAAAAATCTTTTTCTGGCCGTTAAGTTGTTGAGGGCTGATTTCTTGTCCTGTGATAAAAAGCCTTCTGTTTTGACCGCCAAACCTTTCAGGGGAGCATTTGCAAGCGTTTGGCATCATTTTTGAGTGAATTGGAGAAAGTCAGATTTTGGCTGAAATTGTGACCCCGGGGCTTAGGGATTTTTTCAAAAAATCTTTTTCTGCAGGTTAAGTTGTTGAGGGCTGATTTCTTGTCCTGTGATAAAAAGCCTTCTGTTTCGACCGCCAAACCTTTCAGGGGAGCATTTGCAAGCGTTTGGCATCATTTTTGAGTGAATTGGAGAAAGTCAGATTTTTGCTGAAATTGTGATCCCGGGGCTTAGGGATTTTTTCAAAAAAACCTTTTTCCGGCGGTTAAGTTGATGAGGGCGGATTTCTTGTCCTGTGATAAAAAGCCTTCTGTTTCGACCGCCAAACCTTTCAGGGGAGCATTTGCAAGCCTTTGGCATCATTTTTGCGTGAATTGCCAAAAGTCAGATTTTTGCTGAAATTGTGACCCCGGGGCTTAGGGATTTTTTCAAAAAAATCTATTTCTGCAGGTTAAGTTGTTGAGGGCTGATTTCTTGTCCTGTGATAAAAAGCCTTCTGTTTCGACCGCCAAACCTTTCAGGGGAGCATTTGCAAACGTTTGGCATCATTTTTGAGTGAATTGGAGAAAGTCACATTTTGGCTGAAATTGTGACCCCGGGGCCTAGGGATTTTTTCAAAAAATCTTTTTCTGCAGGTTAAGTTGTTGAGGGCTGATTTCTTGTCCTGTGATAAAAAGCCTTCTGTTTCGACCGCCAAACCTTTCAGGGGAGCATTTGCAAGTGTTTGGCATCATTTTTGAGTGAATTGGAGAAAGTAAGATTTTTGCTGAAATTGTGACCCCGGGGCTTAGGGATTTTTTCAAAAAATCTTTTTCTGCAGGTTAAGTTGTTGAGGGCTGATTTCTTGTCCTGTGATAAAAAGCCTTCTGTTTCGACCGCCAAACCTTTCAGGGGAGCATTTGCAAGCGTTTGGCATCATTTTTGAGTGAATTGGAGAAAGTCAGATTTTTGCTGAAATTGTGACCCCGGGGCTTAGGGATTTTTTCAAAAAAATCTTTTTCTGCAGGTTAAGTTGTTGAGGGCTGATTTCTTGTCCTGTGATAAAACGCCTTCTGTTTTGACCGCCAAACCTTTCAGGGGAGCATTTGCAAGCGTTTGGCATCATTTTTGAGTGAATTGCCAAAAGTCAGATTTTTGCTGAAATTGTGACCCTTAGGGATTTTTTCAAAAAATCTTTTTCTGCAGGTTAAGTTGTTGAGGGCTGATTTCTTGTCCTGTGATAAAAAGCCTTCTGTTTCGACTGCCAAACCTTTCAGGGGAGCATTTGCAAGCGTTTGGCATCATTTTTGAGTGAACTGGAGAAAGTCAGATTTTTGCTGAAATTGTGACTCCGGGGCTTAGGGATTTTTTCAAAAAAACCTTTTTCCGGCGGTTAACTTGTTGAGGGCTGATTTCTTGTCCTGTGATAAAAAGCCTTCTGTTTCGACCGCCAAACCTTTCAGGGGAGCATTTGCAAGCGTTTGGCATCATTTTTGAGTGAATTGGAGAAAGTCAGATTTTTGCTGAAATTGTGACCCCGGGGCTTAGGGATTTTTTCAAAAAAACCTTTTTCCGGCGGTTAAGTTGTTGAGGGCTGATTTCTTGTCCTGTGATAAAAAGCCTTCTGTTTCGACCGCCAAACCTTTCAGGGGAGCATTTGCAAGCGTTTGGCATCATTTTTGAGTGAATTGGAGAAAGTCAGATTTTTGCTGAAATTGTGACCCCGGGGCTTCGGGATTTTTTCAAAAAAACCTTTTTCCGGCGGTTAAGTTGTTGAGGGCTGATTTCTTGTCCTGTGATAAAAAGCCTTCTGTTTCGACCGCCAAACCTTTCAGGGGAGCATTTGCAAGCCTTTGGCATCATTTTTGAGTGAATTGCGAAAAGTCAGATTTTGGCTGAAATTGTGACCCCGGGGCTTAGGGATTTTTTCAAAAAAATCTTTTTCTGCTGGTTAAGTTGTTGGTGGCTGATTTCTTGTCCTGTGATAAAAAGCCTTCTGTTTCGACCGCCAAACCTTTCAGGGGAGCATTTGCAAGCCTTTGGCATCATTTTTGAGTGAATTGGAGAAAATCAGATTTTTGCTGAAATTGTGACCCCGGGGCTTAGGGATTTTTTCAAAAAATCTTTTTCCGGCCGTTAAGTTGTTGAGGGCTGATTTCTTGTCCTGTGATAAAAAGCCTTCTGTTTCGACCGCCAAACCTTTCAGGGGAGCATTTGCAAGCGTTTGGCATCATTTTTGAGTGAATTGGAGAAAGTCAGATTTTTGCTGAAATTGTGACCCTTAGGGATTTTTTCAAAAAAATCTTTTTCTGCAGGTTAAGTTGTTGAGGGCTGATTTCTTGTCCTGTGATAAAAAGCCTTCTGTTTCGACCGCCAAACCTTTCAGGGGAGCATTTGCAAGCGTTTGGCATCATTTTTGAGTGAATTGGAGAAAGTCAGATTTTTGCTGAAATTGTGACCCCGGGGCTTAGGGATTTTTTCAAAAAAATCTTTTTCTGCAGGTTAAGTTGTTGAGGGCTGATTTCTTGTCCTGTGATAAAAAGCCTTCTGTTTTGACCGCCAAACCTTTCAGGGGAGCATTTGCAAGCGTTTGGCATCATTTTTGAGTGAATTGCCAAAAGTCAGATTTTTGCTGAAATTGTGACCCCGGGGCTTAGGGATTTTTTCAAAAAATCTTTTTCTGCAGGTTAAGTTGTTGAGGGCTGATTTCTTGTCCTGTGATAAAAAGCCTTCTGTTTCGACTGCCAAACCTTTCAGGGGAGCATTTGCAAGCGTTTGGCATCATTTTTGAGTGAATTGGAGAAAGTCAGATTTTTGCTGAAATTGTGACTCCGGGGCTTAGGGATTTTTTCAAAAAAACCTTTTTCCGGCGGTTAACTTGTTGAGGGCTGATTTCTTGTCCTGTGATAAAAAGCCTTCTGTTTCGACCGCCAAACCTTTCAGGGGAGCATTTGCAAGCGTTTGGCATCATTTTTGAGTGAATTGGAGAAAGTCAGATTTTTGCTGAAATTGTGACCCCGGGGCTTAGGGATTTTTTCAAAAAAACCTTTTTCCGGCGGTTAAGTTGTTGAGGGCTGATTTCTTGTCCTGTGATAAAAAGCCTTCTGTTTCGACCGCCAAACCTTTCAGGGGAGCATTTGCAAGCGTTTGGCATCATTTTTGAGTGAATTGGAGAAAGTCAGATTTTTGCTGAAATTGTGACCCCGGGGCTTCGGGATTTTTTCAAAAAAACCTTTTTCCGGCGGTTAAGTTGTTGAGGGCTGATTTCTTGTCCTGTGATAAAAAGCCTTCTGTTTCGACTGCCAAACCTTTCAGGGGAGCATTTGCAAGCCTTTGGCATCATTTTTGAGTGAATTGCGAAAAGTCAGATTTTGGCTGAAATTGTGACCCCGGGGCTTAGGGATTTTTTCAAAAAAATCTTTTTCTGCTGGTTAAGTTGTTGGTGGCTGATTTCTTGTCCTGTGATAAAAAGCCTTCTGTTTCGACCGCCAAACCTTTCAGGGGAGCATTTGCAAGCCTTTGGCATCATTTTTGAGTGAATTGGAGAAAATCAGATTTTTGCTGAAATTTTGACCCCGGGGCTTAGGGATTTTTTCAAAAAATCTTTTTCTGGCCGTTAAGTTGTTGAGGGCTGATTTCTTGTCCTGTGATAAAAAGCCTTCTGTTTTGACCGCCAAACCTTTCAGGGGAGCATTTGCAAGCGTTTGGCATCATTTTTGAGTGAATTGGAGAAAGTCAGATTTTGGCTGAAATTGTGACCCCGGGGCTTAGGGATTTTTTCAAAAAATCTTTTTCTGCAGGTTAAGTTGTTGAGGGCTGATTTCTTGTCCTGTGATAAAAAGCCTTCTGTTTCGACCGCCAAACCTTTCAGGGGAGCATTTGCAAGCGTTTGGCATCATTTTTGAGTGAATTGGAGAAAGTCAGATTTTTGCTGAAATTGTGACCCCGGGGCTTAGGGATTTTTTCAAAAAAACCTTTTTCCGGCGGTTAAGTTGATGAGGGCGGATTTCTTGTCCTGTGATAAAAAGCCTTCTGTTTCGACCGCCAAACCTTTCAGGGGAGCATTTGCAAGCCTTTGGCATCATTTTTGCGTGAATTGCCAAAAGTCAGATTTTTGCTGAAATTGTGACCCCGGGGCTTAGGGATTTTTTCAAAAAAATCTTTTTCTGCAGGTTAAGTTGTTGAGGGCTGATTTCTTGTCCTGTGATAAAAAGCCTTCTGTTTCGACCGCCAAACCTTTCAGGGGAGCATTTGCAAGCGTTTGGCATCATTTTTGAGTGAATTGGAGAAAGTCAGATTTTTGCTGAAATTGTGACCCCGGGGCTTAGGGATTTTTTCAAAAAAACCTTTTTCCGGCGGTTAAGTTGTTGAGGGCTGATTTCTTGTCCTGTGATAAAAAGCCTTCTGTTTCGACCGCCAAACCTTTCAGGGGAGCATTTGCAAGCGTTTGGCATCATTTTTGAGTGAATTGGAGAAAGTCAGATTTTTGCTGAAATTGTGACCCCGGGGCTTCGGGATTTTTTCAAAAAAACCTTTTTCCGGCGGTTAAGTTGTTGAGGGCTGATTTCTTGTCCTGTGATAAAAAGCCTTCTGTTTCGACTGCCAAACCTTTCAGGGGAGCATTTGCAAGCCTTTGGCATCATTTTTGAGTGAATTGCGAAAAGTCAGATTTTGGCTGAAATTGTGACCCCGGGGCTTAGGGATTTTTTCAAAAAAATCTTTTTCTGCAGGTTAAGTTGTTGGTGGCTGATTTCTTGTCCTGTGATAAAAAGCCTTCTGTTTCGACCGCCAAACCTTTCAGGGGAGCATTTGCAAGCCTTTGGCATCATTTTTGAGTGAATTGGAGAAAATCAGATTTTAGCTGAAATTTTGACCCCGGGGCTTAGGGATTTTTTCAAAAAATCTTTTTCTGGCCGTTAAGTTGTTGAGGGCTGATTTCTTGTCCTGTGATAAAAAGCCTTCTGTTTTGACCGCCAAACCTTTCAGGGGAGCATTTGCAAGCGTTTGGCATCATTTTTGAGTGAATTGGAGAAAGTCAGATTTTGGCTGAAATTGTGACCCCGGGGCTTAGGGATTTTTTCAAAAAATCTTTTTCTGCAGGTTAAGTTGTTGAGGGCTGATTTCTTGTCCTGTGATAAAAAGCCTTCTGTTTCGACTGCCAAACCTTTCAGGGGAGCATTTGCAAGCCTTTGGCATCATTTTTGCGTGAATTGCCAAAAGTCAGATTTTTGCTGAAATTGTGACCCCGGGGCTTAGGGATTTTTTCAAAAAAACCTTTTTCCGGCGGTTAAGTTGATGAGGGCGGATTTCTTGTCGTGTGATAAAAAGCCTTCTGTTTCGACCGCCAAACCTTTCAGGGGAGCATTTGCAAGCCTTTGGCATCATTTTTGCGTGAATTGCCAAAAGTCAGATTTTTGCTGAAATTGTGACCCCGGGGCTTAGGGATTTTTTCAAAAAAATCTTTTTCTGCAGGTTAAGTTGTTGAGGGCTGATTTCTTGTCCTGTGATAAAAAGCCTTCTGTTTCGACCGCCAAACCTTTCAGGGGAGCATTTGCAAACGTTTGGCATCATTTTTGAGTGAATTGGAGAAAGTCACATTTTGGCTGAAATTGTGACCCCGGGGCCTAGGGATTTTTTCAAAAAATCTTTTTCTGCAGGTTAAGTTGTTGAGGGCTGATTTCTTGTCCTGTGATAAAAAGCCTTCTGTTTCGACCGCCAAACCTTTCAGGGGAGCATTTGCAAGCCTTTGGCATCATTTTTGAGTGATTTGGAGAAAGTCAGATTTTTGCTGAAATTGTGACCCCGGGGCTTAGGGATTTTTTCAAAAAAATCTTTTTCCGGCCGTTAAGTTGTTGAGGGCTGATTTCTTGTCCTGTGATAAAAAGCCTTCTGTTTCGACCGCCAAACCTTTCAGGGGAGCATTTGCAAGCGTTTGGCATCATTTTTGAGTGAATTGGAGAAAGTCAGATTTTTGCTGAAATTGTGACCCCGGGGCTTCGGGATTTTTTCAAAAAAACCTTTTTCCGGCGGTTAAGTTGTTGAGGGCTGATTTCTTGTCCTGTGATAAAAAGCCTTCTGTTTTTACTGCCAAACCTTTCAGGGGAGCATTTGCAAGCCTTTGGCATCATTTTTGAGTGAATTGCGAAAAGTCAGATTTTGGCTGAAATTGTGACCCCGGGGCTTAGGGATTTTTTCAAAAAAATCTTTTTCTGCTGGTTAAGTTGTTGGTGGCTGATTTCTTGTCCTGTGATAAAAAGCCTTCTGTTTCGACCGCCAAACCTTTCAGGGGAGCATTTGCAAGCCTTTGGCATCATTTTTGAGTGAATTGGAGAAAATCAGATTTTTGCTGAAATTTTGACCCCGGGGCTTAGGGATTTTTTCAAAAAATCTTTTTCTGGCCGTTAAGTTGTTGAGGGCTGATTTCTTGTCCTGTGATAAAAAGCCTTCTGTTTTGACCGCCAACCTTTCAGGGGAGCATTTGCAAGCGTTTGGCATCATTTTTGAGTGAATTGGAGAAAGTCAGATTTTGGCTGAAATTGTGACCCCGGGGCTTAGGGATTTTTTCAAAAAATCTTTTTCTGCAGGTTAAGTTGTTGAGGGCTGATTTCTTGTCCTGTGATAAAAAGCCTTCTGTTTCGACCGCCAAACCTTTCAGGGGAGCATTTGCAAGCGTTTGGCATCATTTTTGAGTGAATTGGAGAAAGTCAGATTTTTGCTGAAATTGTGACCCCGGGGCTTAGGGATTTTTTCAAAAAAACCTTTTTCCGGCGGTTAAGTTGATGAGGGCGGATTTCTTGTCCTGTGATAAAAAGCCTTCTGTTTCGACCGCCAAACCTTTCAGGGGAGCATTTGCAAGCGTTTGGCATCATTTTTGCGTGAATTGCCAAAAGTCAGATTTTTGCTGAAATTGTGACCCCGGGGCTTAGGGATTTTTTCAAAAAATCTTTTTCTGCAGGTTAAGTTGTTGAGGGCTGATTTCTTGTCCTGTGATAAAAAGCCTTCTGTTTCGACCGCCAAACCTTTCAGGGGAGCATTTGCAAGCCTTTGGCATCATTTTTGAGTGATTTGGAGAAAGTCAGATTTTTGCTGAAATTGTGACCCCGGGGCTTAGGGATTTTTTCAAAAAAATCTTTTTCCGACCGTTAAGTTGTTGAGGGCTGATTTCTTGTCCTGTGATAAAAAGCCTTCTGTTTCGACCGACAAACCTTTCAGGGGAGCATTTGCAAGCGTTTGGCATCATTTTTTAGTGAATTGGAGAAAGTCAGATTTTTGCTGAAATTGTGACCCCGGGGTTTAGGGATTTTTTCAAAAAAATATTTTTCCGGCCGTTAAGTTGTTGAGGGCTGATTTCTTGTCCTGTGATAAAAAGCCTTCTGTTTCGACCGCCAAACCTTTCAGGGGAGCATTTGCAAGCGTTTGGCATCATTTTTGAGTGAATTGGAGAAAGTCAGATTTTTGCTGAAATTGTGACCCCGGGGCTTCGGGATTTTTTCAAAAAAACCTTTTTTCGGCGGTTAAGTTGTTGAGGGCTGATTCCTTGTCCTGTGATAAAAAGCCTTCTGTTTCGACCGCCTAACCTTTCAGGGGAGCATTTGCAAGCCTTTGGCATCATTTTTGCGTGAATTGCCAAAAGTCAGATTTTTGCTGAAATTGTGACCCCGGGGCTTAGGGATTTTTTCAAAAAAATCTTTTTCTGCAGGTTAAGTTGTTGGTGGCTGATTTCTTGTCCTGTGATAAAAAGCCTTCTGTTTCGACCGCCAAACCTTTCAGGGGAGCATTTGCAAGCGTTTGGCATCATTTTTGCGTGAATTGCCAAAAGTCAGATTTTTGCTGAAATTGTGACCCCGGGGCTTAGGGATTTTTTCAAAAAAACCTTTTTCGGCGGTTAAGTTGTTGAGGGCTGATTTCTTGTCCTGTGATAAAAAGCCTTCTGTTTCGACCGCCAAACCTTTCAGGGGAGCATTTGCAAGCGTTTGGCATCATTTTTGAGTGAATTGCCAAAAGTCAGATTTTTGCTGAAATTGTGACCCCAGGGCTTAGGGATTTTTTCAAAAAAATCTTTTTCTGCAGGTTAAGTTGTTGAGGGCTGATTTCTTGTCCTGTGATAAAAAGCCTTCTGTTTCGACTGCCAAACCTTTCAGGGGAGCATTTGCAAGCGTTTGGCATCATTTTTGAGTGAATTGGAGAAAGTCACATTTTGGCTGAAATTCTGACCCCGGGGCTTAGGGATTTTTTCAAAAAAATCTTTTTCTGCAGGTTAAGTTGTTGAGGGCTGATTACTTGTCCTGTGATAAAAAGCCTTCTGTTTCGACCGCCAAACCTTTCAGGGGAGCATTTGCAAGCGTTTGGCATCATTTTTGCGTGAATTGCCAAAAGTCAGATTTTTGCTGAAATTGTGACCCCGGGGCTTAGGGATTTTTTCAAAAAAATCTTTTTCTGCAGGTTAAGTTGTTGAGGGCTGATTTCTTGTCCTGTGATAAAAAGCCTTCTGTTTCGACCGCCAAACCATTCAGGGGAGCATTTGCAAGCGTTTGGCATCATTTTTGAGTGAATTGGAGAAAGTCAGATTTTTGCTGAAATTGTGACCCCGGGGCTTAGGGATTTTTTCAAAAAAACCTTTTTCCGGCGGTTAAGTTGTTGAGGGCTGATTTCTTGTCCTGTGATAAAAAGCCTTCTGTTTCGACCGCCAAACCTTTCAGGGGAGCATTTGCAAGCGTTTGGCATCATTTTTGCGTGAATTGCCAAAAGTCAGATTTTTGCTGAAATTGTGACCCTTAGGGATTTTTTCAAAAAAATCTTTTTCTGCAGGTTAAGTTGTTGAGGGCTGATTTCTTGTCCTGTGATAAAAAGCCTTCTGTTTCGACCGCCAAACCTTTCAGGGGAGCATTTGCAAGCGTTTGGCATCATTTTTGAGTGAATTGGAGAAAGTCAGATTTTTGCTGAAATTGTGACCCCGGGGCTTAGGGATTTTTTCAAAAAAATCTTTTTCTGCAGGTTAAGTTGTTGAGGGCTGATTTCTTGTCCTGTGATAAAAAGCCTTCTGTTTTGACCGCCAAACCTTTCAGGGGAGCATTTGCAAGCGTTTGGCATCATTTTTGAGTGAATTGCCAAAAGTCAGATTTTTGCTGAAATTGTGACCCCGGGGCTTAGGGATTTTTTCAAAAAATCTTTTTCTGCAGGTTAAGTTGTTGAGGGCTGATTTCTTGTCCTGTGATAAAAAGCCTTCTGTTTCGACTGCCAAACCTTTCAGGGGAGCATTTGCAAGCGTTTGGCATCATTTTTGAGTGAATTGGAGAAAGTCAGATTTTTGCTGAAATTGTGACTCCGGGGCTTAGGGATTTTTTCAAAAAAACCTTTTTCCGGCGGTTAACTTGTTGAGGGCTGATTTCTTGTCCTGTGATAAAAAGCCTTCTGTTTCGACCGCCAAACCTTTCAGGGGAGCATTTGCAAGCGTTTGGCATCATTTTTGAGTGAATTGGAGAAAGTCAGATTTTTGCTGAAATTGTGACCCCGGGGCTTCGGGATTTTTTCAAAAAAACCTTTTTCCGGCGGTTAAGTTGTTGAGGGCTGATTTCTTGTCCTGTGATAAAAAGCCTTCTGTTTCGACTGCCAAACCTTTCAGGGGAGCATTTGCAAGCCTTTGGCATCATTTTTGAGTGAATTGCGAAAAGTCAGATTTTGGCTGAAATTGTGACCCCGGGGCTTAGGGATTTTTTCAAAAAAATCTTTTTCTGCTGGTTAAGTTGTTGGTGGCTGATTTCTTGTCCTGTGATAAAAAGCCTTCTGTTTCGACCGCCAAACCTTTCAGGGGAGCATTTGCAAGCCTTTGGCATCATTTTTGAGTGAATTGGAGAAAATCAGATTTTTGCTGAAATTTTGACCCCGGGGCTTAGGGATTTTTTCAAAAAATCTTTTTCTGGCCGTTAAGTTGTTGAGGGCTGATTTCTTGTCCTGTGATAAAAAGCCTTCTGTTTTGACCGCCAAACCTTTCAGGGGAGCATTTGCAAGCGTTTGGCATCATTTTTGAGTGAATTGGAGAAAGTCAGATTTTGGCTGAAATTGTGACCCCGGGGCTTAGGGATTTTTTCAAAAAATCTTTTTCTGCAGGTTAAGTTGTTGAGGGCTGATTTCTTGTCCTGTGATAAAAAGCCTTCTGTTTCGACCGCCAAACCTTTCAGGGGAGCATTTGCAAGCGTTTGGCATCATTTTTGAGTGAATTGGAGAAAGTCAGATTTTTGCTGAAATTGTGACCCCGGGGCTTAGGGATTTTTCAAAAAAACCTTTTTCCGGCGGTTAAGTTGATGAGGGCGGATTTCTTGTCCTGTGATAAAAAGCCTTCTGTTTCGACCGCCAAACCTTTCAGGGGAGCATTTGCAAGCCTTTGGCATCATTTTTGCGTGAATTGCCAAAAGTCAGATTTTTGCTGAAATTGTGACCCCGGGGCTTAGGGATTTTTTCAAAAAAATCTTTTTCTGCAGGTTAAGTTGTTGAGGGCTGATTTCTTGTCCTGTGATAAAAAGCCTTCTGTTTCGACCGCCAAACCTTTCAGGGGAGCATTTGCAAACGTTTGGCATCATTTTTGAGTGAATTGGAGAAAGTCACATTTTGGCTGAAATTGTGACCCCGGGGCCTAGGGATTTTTTCAAAAAATCTTTTTCTGCAGGTTCAGTTGTTGAGGGCTGATTTCTTGTCCTGTGATAAAAAGCCTTCTGTTTCGACTGCCAAACCTTTCAGGGGAGCATTTGCAAGCGTTTGGCATCATTTTTGAGTGAATTGGAGAAAGTCAGATTTTTGCTGATATTGTGACTCCGGGGCTTAGGGATTTTTTCAAAAAAACCTTTTTCCGGCGGTTAACTTGTTGAGGGCTGATTTCTTGTCCTGTGATAAAAAGCCTTCTGTTTCGACCGCCAAACCTTTCAAGGGAGCATTTGCAAGCGTTTGGCATCATTTTTGAGTGAATTGGAGAAAGTCAGATTTTTGCTGAAATTGTGACCCCGGGGCTTAGGGATTTTTTCAAAAAAACCTTTTTCCGGCGGTTAAGTTGTTGAGGGCTGATTTCTTGTCCTGTGATAAAAAGCCTTCTGTTTCGACCGCCAAACCTTTCAGGGGAGCATTTGCAAGCGTTTGGCATCATTTTTGAGTGAATTGGAGAAAGTCAGATTTTTGCTGAAATTGTGACCCCGGGGCTTCGGGATTTTTTCAAAAAAACCTTTTTCCGGCGGTTAAGTTGTTGAGGGCTGATTTCTTGTCCTGTGATAAAAAGCCTTCTGTTTCGACTGCCAAACCTTTCAGGGGAGCATTTGCAAGCCTTTGGCATCATTTTTGAGTGAATTGCGAAAAGTCAGATTTTGGCTGAAATTGTGACCCCGGGGCTTAGGGATTTTTTCAAAAAAATCTTTTTCTGCAGGTTAAGTTGTTGGTGGCTGATTTCTTGTCCTGTGATAAAAAGCCTTCTGTTTCGACCGCCAAACCTTTCAGGGGAGCATTTGCAAGCCTTTGGCATCATTTTTGAGTGAATTGGAGAAAATCAGATTTTAGCTGAAATTTTGACCCCGGGGCTTAGGGATTTTTTCAAAAAATCTTTTTCTGGCCGTTAAGTTGTTGAGGGCTGATTTCTTGTCCTGTGATAAAAAGCCTTCTGTTTTGACCGCCAAACCTTTCAGGGGAGCATTTGCAAGCGTTTGGCATCATTTTTGAGTGAATTGGAGAAAGTCAGATTTTGGCTGAAATTGTGACCCCGGGGCTTAGGGATTTTTTCAAAAAATCTTTTTCTGCAGGTTAAGTTGTTGAGGGCTGATTTCTTGTCCTGTGATAAAAAGCCTTCTGTTTCGACCGCCAAACCTTTCAGGGGAGCATTTGCAAGCTTTTGGCATCATTTTTGAGTGAATTGGAGAAAGTCAGATTTTTGCTGAAATTGTGACCCCGGGGCTTAGGGATTTTTTCAAAAAAACCTTTTTCCGGCGGTTAAGTTGATGAGGGCGGATTTCTTGTCGTGTGATAAAAAGCCTTCTGTTTCGACCGCCAAACCTTTCAGGGGAGCATTTGCAAGCCTTTGGCATCATTTTTGAGTGAATTGCCAAAAGTCAGATTTTTGCTGAAATTGTGACCCCGGGGCTTAGGGATTTTTTCAAAAAAATCTTTTTCTGCAGGTTAAGTTGTTGAGGGCTGATTTCTTGTCCTGTGATAAAAAGCCTTCTGTTTCGACCGCCAAACCTTTCAGGGGAGCATTTGCAAACGTTTGGCATCATTTTTGAGTGAATTGGAGAAAGTCACATTTTGGCTGAAATTGTGACCCCGGGGCCTAGGGATTTTTTCAAAAAATCTTTTTCTGCAGGTTAAGTTGTTGAGGGCTGATTTCTTGTCCTGTGATAAAAAGCCTTCTGTTTCGACCGCCAAACCTTTCAGGGGAGCATTTGCAAGCCTTTGGCATCATTTTTGAGTGATTTGGAGAAAGTCAGATTTTTGCTGAAATTGTGACCCCGGGGCTTAGGGATTTTTTCAAAAAAATCTTTTTCCGGCCGTTAAGTTGTTGAGGGCTGATTTCTTGTCCTGTGATAAAAAGCCTTCTGTTTCGACCGCCAAACCTTTCAGGGGAGCATTTGCAAGCGTTTGGCATCATTTTTGAGTGAATTGGAGAAAGTCAGATTTTTGCTGAAATTGTGACCCCGGGGCTTCGGGATTTTTTCAAAAAAACCTTTTTCCGGCGGTTAAGTTGTTGAGGGCTGATTTCTTGTCCTGTGATAAAAAGCCTTCTGTTTCGACTGCCAAACCTTTCAGGGGAGCATTTGCAAGCCTTTGGCATCATTTTTGAGTGAATTGCGAAAAGTCAGATTTTGGCTGAAATTGTGACCCCGGGGCTTAGGGATTTTTTCAAAAAAATCTTTTTCTGCTGGTTAAGTTGTTGGTGGCTGATTTCTTGTCCTGTGATAAAAAGCCTTCTGTTTCGACCGCCAAACCTTTCAGGGGAGCATTTGCAAGCCTTTGGCATCATTTTTGAGTGAATTGGAGAAAATCAGATTTTTGCTGAAATTTTGACCCCGGGGCTTAGGGATTTTTTCAAAAAATCTTTTTCTGGCCGTTAAGTTGTTGAGGGCGGATTTCTTGTCCTGTGATAAAAAGCCTTCTGTTTCGACCGCCAAACCTTTCAGGGGAGCATTTGCAAGCGTTTGGCATCATTTTTGCGTGAATTGCCAAAAGTCAGATTTTTGCTGAAATTGTGACCCCGGGGCTTAGGGATTTTTTCAAAAAATCTTTTTCTGCAGGTTAAGTTGTTGAGGGCTGATTTCTTGTCCTGTGATAAAAAGCCTTCTGTTTCGACCGCCAAACTTACAGGGGAGCATTTGCAAGCCTTTGGCATCATTTTTGAGTGATTTGGAGAAAGTCAGATTTTTGCTGAAATTGTGACCCCGGGGCTTAGGGATTTTTTCAAAAAAATCTTTTTCCGACCGTTAAGTTGTTGAGGGCTGATTTCTTGTCCTGTGATAAAAAGCCTTCTGTTTCGACCGACAAACCTTTCAGGGGAGCATTTGCAAGCGTTTGGCATCATTTTTTAGTGAATTGGAGAAAGTCAGATTTTTGCTGAAATTGTGACCCCGGGGTTAGGGATTTTTTCAAAAAAATATTTTTCCGGCCGTTAAGTTGTTGAGGGCTGATTTCTTGTCCTGTGATAAAAAGCCTTCTGTTTCGACCGCCAAACCTTTCAGGGGAGCATTTGCAAGCGTTTGGCATCATTTTTGAGTGAATTGGAGAAAGTCAGATTTTTGCTGAAATTGTGACCCCGGGGCTTCGGGATTTTTTCAAAAAAAACCTTTTTTCGGCGGTTAAGTTGTCGAGGGCTGATTTCTTGTACTGTGATAAAAAGCCTTCTGTTTCGACCGCCAAACCTTTCAGGGGAGCATTTGCAACCGTTGGGCACCATTTTTGAGTGAATTCCCGAAAGTCAGATTTTTTCTGAAATTGTGACCCCGGGGCTTAGGGATTTTTTCAAAAAAAAAATTTCTGCCGGTTAAGTTGTCGAGGGCTGATTTCTTGTCCTGTGATAATAAGCCTTCTGTTTCGACCGCCAAACCTTTCAGGGGAGCATTTGCAACCGTTGGGCACCATTTTTGAGTGAATTCCCGAAAGTCAGATTTTTTTTCTGAAATTGTGACCCCGGGGCTTGGGATTTTTTCAAAAAAAAAATTTCTGCCGGTTAAGTTGTCGAGGGCTGATTTCTTGTCCTGTGATAAAAAGCCTTCTGTTTCGACCGCCAAACCCTTCAGGGGAGCATTTGCAACCGTTGGGCACCATTTTTGAGTGAATTCCCGAAGTCAGATTTTTTCTGAAATTGTGACCCCGGGGCTTAGGGATTTTTTTTAAAAAAAAAATTCTGCCGGTTAAGTTGTGGAGGTCTGATTTCTTGTCCTGTGATAATAAGCCTTCTGTTTCAACCGCCAAACCTTTCAGGGGAGCATTTGCAACCGTTGGGCACCATTTTTGAGTCAATTCCCGAAAGTCAGATTTTTTCTGAAATTGTGACCCCGGGGCTTGGGATTTTTTCAAAAAATAAATTTCTGCCGGTTAAGTTGTCGAGGGCTGATTTCTTGTCCTGTGATAAAAAGCCTTCTGTTTCGACCGCCAAACCTTTCACGGGAGCATTTGCAACCGTTGGGCACCATTTTTGAGTGAATTCCCGAAAGTCAGATTTTTTCTGAAATTGTGACCCCGGGGCTTGGGATTTTTTCCAAAAAATATTTTTCTGCCGGTTAAGTTGTGGAGGTCTGATTTCTTGTCCCGTGGTAAAAAGCATTCTGTTTCGACCACCAAACCATTCAGGGGAGCATTTGCAACCGTTGGGCACCATTTTTGAGTCAATTCCCAAAAGTCAGATTTTTTCTGAAATTGTGACCCCGGGGCTTGGGATTTTTTCAAAAAAAAAAATTTCTGCCGGTTAAGTTGTGGAGGTCTGATTTCTTGTCCTGTGATAATAAGCCTTCTGTTTCGACCACCAAACCTTTCAGGGGAGCATTTGCAACCGTTGGGCACCATTTTTGAGTGAATTCCCAAAAGTCAGATTTTTTCTGAAATTGTGACCCCGGGGCTTAGGGATTTTTTCCAAAAAAAAATTTCTGCCGGTTAAGTTGTCGAGGGCTGATTTCTTGTCCTGTGATAATAAGCCTTCTGTTTCGACCGCCAAACCTTTCAGGGGAGCATTTGCAACCGTTGGGCACCATTTATGAGTGAATTCCCGAAAGTCAGATTTTTTCTGAAATTGTGACCCCAGGGCTTGGGAATTATTCAAAAAAATATTTTTCTGCCGGTTAAGTTGTGGAGGTCTGATTTCTTGTCCCGTGATAAAAAGCCTTCCGTTTCGACCACCAAACCATTCAGGGGAGCATTTGCAACCGTTGGGCACCATTTATGAGTGAATTCCCAAAAGTCAGATTTTTTCTGAAATTGTGACCCCGGGGCTTGGGATTTTTTCAAAAAAATATTTTTCTGCCGGTTAAGTTGTGGAGGTCTGATTTCTTGTCCCGTGGTAAAAAGCATTCTGTTTCGACCACCAAACCTATCAGGGGAGCATTTGCAACCGTTGGGCACCATTTTTGAGTGAATTCCCGAAAGTCAGATTTTTTCTGAAATTGTGACCCCGGGGCTTAGGGATTTTTTCAAAAAAAAAATTTCTGCCGGTTAAGTTGTCGAGGGCTGATTTCTTATCCTGTGATAAAAAGCCTTCTGTTTCGACCGCCAAACCTTTCAGGGGAGCATTTGCAACCGTTGGGCACCATTTTTGAGTGAATTCCCAAAAGTCAGATTATTTCTGAAATTGTGACCCCGGGGCTTAGGGATTTTTTCAAAAAAAAAATTCTGCCGGTTAAGTTGTCGAGGGCTGATTTTTTGTCCTGTGATAAAAAGCCTTCTGTTTCGACCGCCAAACCTTTCAGGGGAGCATTTGCAACCGTTGGGCACCATTTATGAGTTAATTCCCAAAAGTCAGATTTTTTCTGAAATTGTGACCCCTGGGCTTAGGTATTTTTTCAAAAACAAAATTTCTGCCGGTTAAGTTGTCGAGGGCTGATTTCTTGTACTGTGATAAAAAGCCTTCTGTTTCGACCGCCAAACCTTTCAGGGGAGCATTTGCAACCGTTGGGCACCATTTTTGAGTGAATTCCCGAAAGTCAGATTTTTTCTGAAATTGTGACCCCGGGGCTTAGGGATTTTTTCAAAAAAAAAATTTCTGCCGGTTAAGTTGTCGAGGGCTGATTTCTTGTCCTGTGATAATAAGCCTTCTGTTTCGACCGCCAAACCTTTCAGGGGAGCATTTGCAACCGTTGGGCACCATTTTTGAGTGAATTCCCGAAAGTCAGATTTTTGTCTGAAATTGTGACCCCGGGGCTTAGGGATTTTTTTAAAAAAAGAAATTCTGCCGGTTAAGTTGTGGAGGTCTGATTTCTTGTCCTGTGATAATAAGCCTTCTGTTTCGACCGCCAAACCTTTCAGGGGAGCATTTGCAACCGTTGGACACCATTTTTGAGTGAATTCCCGAAAGTCAGATTTTTTCTGAAATTGTGAGCCCGGGGCTTGGGATTTTTTCAAAAAAATATTTTTCTGCCGGTTAAGTTGTGGAGGTCTGATTTCTTGTCCCGTGGTAAAAAGCATTCTGTTTCGACCATCAAACCATTCAGGGGAGCATTTGCAACCGTTGGGCACCATTTTTGAGTCAATTCCCAAAAGTCAGATTTTTTCTGAAATTGTGACCCCGGGGCTTGGGATTTTTTCAAAAAAAAAAATTTCTGCCGGTTAAGTTGTGGAGGTCTGATTTCTTGTCCTGTGATAATAAGCCTTCTGTTTCGACCACCAAACCTTTCAGGGGAACATTTGCAACCGTTGGGCACCATTTTTGAGTGAATTCCCAAAAGTCAGATTTTTTCTGAAATTGTGACCCCGGGGCTTAGGGATTTTTTCCAAAAAAAAATTTCTGCCGGTTAAGTTGTCGAGGGCTGATTTCTTGTCCTGTGATAAAAAGCCTTCTGTTTCGACCGCCAAACCTTTCAGGGGAGCATTTGCAACCGTTGGGCACCATTTTTGAGTGAATTCCCGAAAGTCAGATTTTTTCTGAAATTGTGACCCCGGGGCTTGGGATTTTTTCAAAAAAATATTTTTCTGCCGGTTAAGTTGTGGAGGTCTGATTTCTTGTCCCGTGGTAAAAAGCATTCTGTTTCGACCATCAAACCATTCAGGGGAGCATTTGCAACCGTTGGGCACCATTTTTGAGTCAATTCCCAAAAGTCAGATTTTTTCTGAAATTGTGACCCCGGGGCTTGGGATTTTTTCAAAAAAAAAAATTTCTGCCGGTTAAGTTGTGGAGGTCTGATTTCTTGTCCTGTGATAATAAGCCTTCTGTTTCGACCACCAAACCTTTCAGGGGAGCATTTGCAACCGTTGGGCACCATTTTTGAGTGAATTCCCAAAAGTCAGATTTTTTCTGAAATTGTGACCCCGGGGCTTAGGGATTTTTTCCCAAAAAAAATTTCTGCCGGTTAAGTTGTCGAGGGCTGATTTCTTGTCCTGTGATAAAAAGCCTTCTGTTTCGACCGCCAAACCTTTCAGGGGAGCATTTGCAACCGTTGGGCACCATTTATGAGTGAATTCCCGAAAGTCAGATTTTTTCTGAAATTGTGACCCCGGGGCTTGGGAATTTTTCAAAAAAATATTTTTCTGCCGGTTAAGTTGTGGAGGTCTGATTTCTTGTCCCGTGATAAAAAGCCTTCCGTTTCGACCACCAAACCATTCAGGGGAGCATTTGCAACCGTTGGGCACCATTTTTGAGTCAATTCCCGAAAGTCAGATTTTTTCTGAAATTGTGACCCCGGGGCTTGGGATTTTTTCAAAAAAAAAAATTTCTGCCGGTTAAGTTGTCGAGGGCTGATTTCTTGTACTGTGATAAAAAGCCTTCTGTTTCGGCCGCCAAACCTTACAGGGGAGCATTTGCAACCGTTGGGCACCATTTTTGAGTGAATTCCCGAAAGTCAGATTTTTTCTGAAATTGTGACTCCGGGGCTTAGGGATTTTTTCAAAAAAAAAAATTTCTGCCGGTTAAGTTGTCGAGGGCTGATTTCTTGTCCTGTGATAATAAGCCTTCTGTTTCGACCGCCAAACCTTTCAGGGGAGCATTTGCAACCGTTGGGCACCATTTTTGAGTGAATTCCCGAAAGTCAGATTTTTTCTGAAATTGTGACCCCGGGGCTTGGGATTTTTTCAAAAAAAAAATTTCTGCCGGTTAAGTTGTCGAGGGCTGATTTCTTGTCCTGTGATAAAAAAGCCTTCTGTTTCGACCACCAAACCTTTCAGGGGAGCATTTGCAACCGTTGGGCACCATTTTTGAGTCAATTCCCGAAAGTCAGATTTTTTCTGAAATTGTGACCCCGGGGCTTGGGATTTTTTCAAAAAAAAATTTCTGCCGGTTAAGTTGTCGAGGGCTGATTTCTTGTACTGTGATAAAAAAGCCTTCTGTTTCGACCGCCAAACCTTTCAGGGGAGCATTTACAACCGTTGGGCACCATTTTTGAGTGAATTCCCGAAAGTCAGATTTTTTCTGAAATTGTGACCCGGGGGCTTAGGGATTTTTTAAAAAAAAAAATTTCTGCCGGCTAAGTTGTGGAGGTTTGATTTCTTGTCCTGTGATAATAAGCCTTCTGTTTCGACCGCCAAACCTTTCAGGGGAGCATTTGCAACCGTTGGGCACCATTTTTGAGTCAATTCCCGAAAGTCAGATTTTTTCTGAAATTGTGACCCCGGGGCTTAGGGATTTTTTCAAAAAAAAAATTCTGCCGGTTAAGTTGTGGAGGTCTGATTTCTTGTCCTGTGATAATAAGCCTTCTGTTTCGACCGCCAAACCTTTCAGGGGAGCATTTGCAACCGCTGGGCACCATTTTTGAGTGAATTCCCGAAAGTCAGATTGTTTCTGAAATTGTGACCCCGGGGCTTGGGATTTTTTCAAAAAAATATTTTTCTGCCGGTTAAGTTGTGGAGGTCTGATTTCTTGTCCCGTGGTAAAAAGCATTCTGTTTCGACCACCAAACCATTCAGGGGAGCATTTGCAACCGTTGGGCACCATTTTTGAGTCAATTCCCGAAAGTCAGATTGTTTCTGAAATTGTGACCCCGGGGCTTGGGATTTTTTCAAAAAAATATTTTTCTGCCGGTTAAGTTGTGGAGGTCTGATTTCTTGTCCCGTGGTAAAAAGCATTCTGTTTCGACCACCAAACCATTCAGGGGAGCATTTGCAACCGTTGGGCACCATTTTTGAGTCAATTCCCAAAAGTCAGATTTTTTCTGAAATTGTGACCCCGGGGCTTGGGATTTTTTCAAAAAAAAAATTTCTGCCGGTTAAGTTGTCGAGGGCTGATTTCTTGTACTGTGATAAAAAGCCTTCTGTTTCGAACGCCAAACCTTTCAGGGGAGCATTTGCAACCGTTGGGCACCATTTTTGAGTGAATTCCCGAAAGTCAGATTTTTTCTGAAATTGTGACCCCGGGGCTTAGGGATTTTTTCAAAAAAAAAATTTCTGCCGGTTAAGTTGTCAAGGGCTGATTTCTTGTCCTGTGATAAAAAGCCTTCTGTTTCGACCACCAAACCATTCAGGGGAGCATTTGCAACCGTTGGGCACCATTTTTGAGTGAATTCCCGAAAGTCAGATTTTTTCTGAAATTGTGACCCCGGGGCTTAGGGATTTTTTCAAAAAAAAAATTTCTGCCGGTTAAGTTGTCGAGGTCTGATTTCTTGTCCCGTGATAAAAAGCCTTCTGTTTCGACCACCAAACTATTCAGGGGAGCATTTGCAACCGTTGGGCACCATTTTTGAGTGAATTCCCAAAAGTCCGATTTTTTCTGAAATTGTGACCCCGGGGCTTAGGGATTTTTTCAAAAAAAAAATTCTGCCGGTTAAGTTGTGGAGGTCTGATTTCTTGTCCTGTGATAATAAGCCTTCTGTTTCGACCGCCAAACCTTTCAGGGGAGCATTTGCAACCGCTGGGCACCATTTTTGAGTGAATTCCCGAAAGTCAGATTGTTTCTGAAATTGTGACCCCGGGGCTTGGGATTTTTTCAAAAAAATATTTTTCTGCCGGTTAAGTTGTGGAGGTCTGATTTCTTGTCCCGTGGTAAAAAGCATTCTGTTTCGACCACCAAACCATTCAGGGGAGCATTTGCAACCGTTGGGCACCATTTTTGAGTCAATTCCCAAAAGTCAGATTTTTTCTGAAATTGTGACCCCGGGGCTTGGGATTTTTTCAAAAAAAAAATTTCTGCCGGTTAAGTTGTCGAGGGCTGATTTCTTGTCCTGTAATAAAAAGCCTTCTGTTTCGACCACCAAACCATTCAGGGGAGCATTTGCAACCGTTGGGCACCATTTTTGAGTGAATTCCCGAAAGTCAGATTTTTTCTGAAATTGTGACCCCGGGGCTTAGGGATTTTTTCAAAAAAAAAATTTCTGCCGGTTAAGTTGTCAAGGGCTGATTTCTTGTCCTGTGATAAAAAGCCTTCTGTTTCGACCACCAAACTATTCAGGGGAGCATTTGCAACCGTTGGGCACCATTTTTGAGTGAATTCCCGAAAGTCAGATTTTTTCTGAAATTGTTACCCCGGGGCTTAGGGATTTTTTCAAAAAAAAAATTTCTGCCGGTTAAGTTGTCGAGGTCTGATT
>NW_028148597.1:0-44782 GCF_965153285.1 Podarcis tiliguerta | reverse complement strand
TGAAATTGTGACCCCGGGGCTTAGAATTTTTTTTTTCACAGGTTAAGTTGTCAAGGCCTGAATTCTTGGTCTATGACAAAAAGGCTACTGTTTCCACCGCCAAACCTTTCAGGGGAGAATTTGCAACAGTTTGGCAGCATTTTTGAGTGAATTGGAGAATTTCAGATTTTTGCTGAAATTGTGACCCCGGGGCTTAGAAATTTTTTTCCCCCACAGGTTAAGTTGTTGAGGGCTGATTTCATGTCCTATGGCAAAAAGGCTTCTGTTTCCACCGCCAAACATTTGAGGGGAGAATTTGCAACAGTTTGGCATAATTTTTGAGTGAATTGGAGAATTTCAGATTTTTGCTTAGAAATTGTGACCCCGGGGCTTAGAAATTTTTTTTTCACAGGTTAAGTTGTCGAGGGCTGATTTCTTGGCCTATGACAAAAAGGCTTCTGTTTCCACCACCAAACTTTTCAGGGGAGAATTTGCGACAGTTTGGCACCATTTTTGAGTGAATTGGATAATTTCAGATTTTTGCTGAAATTGTGACCCCGGGGCTTAGAATTTTTTTTTTCACAGGTTAAGTTGTCAAGGCCTGAATTCTTGGTCTATGATAAAAAGGCTTCTGTTTCCACCGCCAAACCTTTCAGGGGAGAATTTGGAACAGTTTGGCACCATTTTTGAGTGAATTGGAGAATTTCAGATTTTTGCTGAAATTGTGACCCCGGGGCTTAGAAATTTTTTTCCCCACAGGTTAAGTTGTTGAGGGCTGCTTTCATGTCCTATGACAAAAAGGCTTCTGTTTCCACTGCCACATCTTTCAGGGGAGAATGTGCAACAGTTTGGCACCATTTTTGAGTGAATTGGAGAATTTCAGATTTTTGCTGAAATTGTGACCCGGGCTTAGAAATTTTTTTTCCCACAGGTTAAGTTGTCAAGGGCTGAATTCTTGGCCTATGACAAAAAGGTTTCTGTTTCCACCGCCAAACCTTTCAGGGGAGAATGTGCAACAGTTTGGCACCATTTTTGAGTGAATTGGAGAATTTCAGATTTTTGCTGAAATTGTGACCCCGGGGCTTAGAAATTTTTTTCCCCCACAGGTTAAGTTGTTGAGGGCTGATTTCATGTCCTATGGCAAAAAGGCTTCTGTTTCCACCGCCAAACATTTGAGGGGAGAATTTGCAACAGTTTGGCATAATTTTGAGTGAATTGGAGAATTTCAGATTTTTGCTTAGAAATTGTGACCCCGGGGCTTAGAAATTTTTTTTTCACAGGTTAAGTTGTCGAGGGCTGATTTCTTGGCCTATGACAAAAAGGCTTCTGTTTCCACCACCAAACTTTTCAGGGGAGAATTTGCGACAGTTTGGCACCATTTTTGAGTGAATTGGATAATTTCAGATTTTTGCTGAAATTGTGACCCCGGGGCTTAGAATTTTTTTTTTCACAGGTTAAGTTGTCAAGGCCTGAATTCTTGGTCTATGATAAAAAGGCTTCTGTTTCCACCGCCAAACCTTTCAGGGGAGAATTTGGAACAGTTTGGCACCATTTTTGAGTGAATTGGAGAATTTCAGATTTTTGCTGAAATTGTGACCCCGGGGCTTAGAAATTTTTTTTCCCACAGGTTAAGTTGTTGAGGGCTGATTTCATGTCCTATGGCAAAAAGGCTTCTGTTTCCACCGCCAAACCTTTGAGGGGAGAATGTGCAACAGTTTGGCACCATTTTTGAGTGAATTGGAGAATTTCAGTTTTTTGCTGAAATTGTGACCCCGGGGCTTAGAAATTTTTTTCCCCACAGGTTAAGTTGTTGAGGGCTGCTTTCATGTCCTATGACAAAAAGGCTTCTGTTTCCACTGCCACATCTTTCAGGGGAGAATGTGCAACAGTTTGGCACCATTTTTGAGTGAATTGGAGAATTTCAGATTTTTGCTGAAATTGTGACCCCGGGCTTAGAAATTTTTTTTCCCACAGGTTAAGTTGTCAAGGGCTGAATTCTTGGCCTATGACAAAAAGGTTTCTGTTTCCACCGCCAAACCTTTCAGGGGAGAATGTGCAACAGTTTGGCACCATTTTTGAGTGAATTGGAGAATTTCAGATTTTTGCTGAAATTGTGACCCCGGGGCTTAGAAATTTTTTTTTCACAGGTTAAGTTGTCAAGGGCTGAATTCATGTCCTATGACAAAAAGGCTTCTGTTTCCACTGCCAAACTTTTCAGGGGAGAATGTGCAACAGTTTGACACCATTTTTGAGTGAATTGGAGAATTTCAGATTTTTGCTGAAATTGTGACCCCGGGGCTTAGAAATTTTTTTTTCACAGGTTAAGTTGTCGAGGGCTGATTTCTTGGCCTATGACAAAAAGGCTTCTGTTTCCACCGCCAAACTTTTCAGGGGAGAATGTGCAACAGTTTGGCACCATTTTTGAGTGAATTGGAGAATTTCAGATTTTTGCTGAAATTGTGACCCCGGGGCTTAGAAAATTTTTTTTTCCACAGGTTAAGTTGTTGAGGGCTGATTTCATGTCCTATCACAAAAAGGCTTCTGTTTCCACCGCCAAATCTTTCAGGGGAGAATGTGCAACAGTTTGGCACCATTTTTGAGTGAATTGGAGGATTTCAGATTTTTGCTGAAATTGTGACCCCGGAGCTTAGAATTTTTTTCCCCAATGGTTAAGTTGTTGAGGGCTGATTTCATGTCCTATGATAAAAAGGCTTCTGTTTCCACCGCCAAACCTTTCAGGGGAGAATTTGGAACAGTTTGGCACCATTTTTGAGTGAATTGGAGAATTTAAGATTTTTGCTGAAATTGTGACCCCGGGGCTTAGAAAATTTTTTTTTTCACAGGTTAAGTTGTTGAGGGCTGATTTCATGTCCTATCACAAAAAGGCTTCTGTTTCCACCGCCAAATCTTTCAGGGGAGAATGTGCAACAGTTTGGCACCATTTTTGAGTGAATTGGATAATTTCAGATTTTTGCTGAAATTGTGACCCCGGGGCTTAGAATTTTTTTTTTTCACAGGTTAAGTTGTCAAGGGCTGATTTCTTGGCCTATGACAAAAAAGCTTCTGTTTCCACCGCCAAACCTTTCAGGGGAGAATTTGGAACAGTTTGGCACCATTTTTGAGTGAATTGGAGAATTTAAGATGTTTGCTGAAATTGTGACCCCGGGGCTTAGAATTTTTTTTTTCACAGGTTAAGTTGTCAAGGCCTGAATTCTTGGTCTATGACAAAAAGGCTACTGTTTCCACCGCCAAACCTTTCAGGGGAGAATTTGCAACAGTTTGGCAGCATTTTTGAGTGAATTGGAGAATTTCAGATTTTTGCTGAAATTGTGACCCCGGGGCTTAGAAATTTTTTTCCCCCACAGGTTAAGTTGTTGAGGGCTGATTTCATGTCCTATGGCAAAAAGGCTTCTGTTTCCACCGCCAAACATTTGAGGGGAGAATTTGCAACAGTTTGGCATAATTTTTGAGTGAATTGGAGAATTTCAGATTTTTGCTTAGAAATTGTGACCCCGGGGCTTAGAAATTTTTTTTTCACAGGTTAAGTTGTCGAGGGCTGATTTCTTGGTCTATGATAAAAAGGCTTCTGTTTCCACCGCCAAACCTTTCAGGGGAGAATTTGGAAAAGTTTGGCACCATTTTTGAGTGAATTGGAGAATTTCAGATTTTTGCTGAAATTGTGACCCCGGGGCTTAGAAATTTTTTTTCCCCACAGGTTAAGTTGTTGAGGGCTGATTTCATGTCCTATGGCAAAAAGGCTTCTGTTTCCACCGCCAAACCTTTGAGGGGAGAATGTGCAACAGTTTGGCACCATTTTTGAGTGAATTGGAGAATTTCAGTTTTTTGCTGAAATTGTGACCCCGGGGCTTAGAAATTTTTTTCCCCACAGGTTAAGTTGTTGAGGGCTGCTTTCATGTCCTATGACAAAAAGGCTTCTGTTTCCACTGCCACATCTTTCAGGGGAGAATGTGCAACAGTTTGGCACCATTTTTGAGTGAATTGGAGAATTTCAGATTTTTGCTGAAATTGTGACCCCGGGCTTAGAAATTTTTTTTCCCACAGGTTAAGTTGTCAAGGGCTGAATTCTTGGCCTATGACAAAAAGGTTTCTGTTTCCACCGCCAAACCTTTCAGGGGAGAATGTGCAACAGTTTGGCACCATTTTTGAGTGAATTGGAGAATTTCAGATTTTTGCTGAAATTGTGACCCCGGGGCTTAGAAATTTTTTTTTCACAGGTTAAGTTGTCAAGGGCTGAATTCATGTCCTATGACAAAAAGGCTTCTGTTTCCACTGCCAAACTTTTCAGGGGAGAATGTGCAACAGTTTGACACCATTTTTGAGTGAATTGGAGAATTTCAGATTTTTGCTGAAATTGTGACCCCGGGGCTTAGAAATTTTTTTTTCACAGGTTAAGTTGTCGAGGGCTGATTTCTTGGCCTATGACAAAAAGGCTTCTGTTTCCACCGCCAAACTTTTCAGGGGAGAATGTGCAACAGTTTGGCACCATTTTTGAGTGAATTGGAGAATTTCAGATTTTTGCTGAAATTGTGACCCCGGGGCTTAGAAAATTTTTTTTTCCACAGGTTAAGTTGTTGAGGGCTGATTTCATGTCCTATCACAAAAAGGCTTCTGTTTCCACCGCCAAATCTTTCAGGGGAGAATGTGCAACAGTTTGGCACCATTTTTGAGTGAATTGGAGGATTTCAGATTTTTGCTGAAATTGTGACCCCGGAGCTTAGAATTTTTTTCCCCAATGGTTAAGTTGTTGAGGGCTGATTTCATGTCCTATGATAAAAAGGCTTCTGTTTCCACCGCCAAACCTTTGAGGGGAGAAAGTGCAACAGTTTGGCACCATTTTTGAATGAATTGGAGAATTTCAGATTTTTGCTGAAATTGTGACCCCGGGGCTTAGAAATTTTTTTTCCCACAGGTTAAGTTGTTGAGGGCTGATTTCATGTCCTATGATAAAAAGGCTTCTGTTTCCACCGCCAAACCTTTGAGGGGAGAATGTGCAACAGTTTGGCACCATTTTTGAGTGAATTGGAGAATTTCAGATTTTTGCTGAAATTGTGACCCCGGGGCTTAGAAATTTTTTTTTCACAGGTTAAGTTGTCGAGGGCTGATTTCTTGGCCTATGACAAAAAGGCTTCTGTTTCCACCGCCAAACTTTTCAGGGGAGAATTTGCAACAGTTTGGCACCATTTTTGAGTGAATTGGAGAATTTCAGATTTTTGCTTAGAAATTGTGACCCCGGGGCTTAGAAATTTTTTTTTCACAGGTTAAGTTGTCGAGGGCTGATTTCTTGGCCTATGACAAAAAAGCTTCTGTTTCCACCACCAAACTTTTCAGGGGAGAATTTGCAACAGTTTGGCACCATTTTTGAGTGAATTGGAGAATTTCAGATTTTTGCTGAAATTGTGACCCCGGGGCTTAGAATTTTTTTTTTCACAGGTTAAGTTGTCAAGGCCTGAATTCTTGGTCTATGACAAAAAGGCTTCTGTTTCCACCACCAAACCTTTCAGGGGAGAATTTGCAACAATTTGGCAGCATTTTTGAGTGAATTGGAGAATTTCAGATTTTTGCTGAAATTGTGACCCCGGGGCTTAGAAATTTTTTTTTCACAGGTTAAGTTGTCGAGGGCTGATTTCTTGGCCTATGACAAAAAGGCTTCTGTTTCCACCGCCAAACTTTTCAGGGGAGAATTTGCAACAGTTTGGCACCATTTTTGAGTGAATTGGAGAATTTCAGATTTTTGCTTAGAAATTGTGACCCTGGGGCTTAGAAATTTTTTTTTCACAGGTTAAGTTGTCGAGGGCTGATTTCTTGGCCTATGACAAAAAAGCTTCTGTTTCCACCACCAAACTTTTCAGGGGAGAATTTGCAACAGTTTGGCACCATTTTTGAGTGAATTGGAGAATTTCAGATTTTTGCTGAAATTGTGACCCCGGGGCTTAGAATTTTTTTTTTTCACAGGTTAAGTTGTTGAGGGCTGATTTCATGTCCTATGATAAAAAGGCTTCTGTTTCCACCGCCAAACCTTTCAGGGGAGAATGTGCAACAGTTTGGCACCATTTTTGAGTGAATTGGAGAATTTCAGATTTTTGCTGAAATTGTGACCCCGGGGCTTAGAAAATTTTTTCCCCCACAGGTTAAGTTGTTGAGGGCTGATTTCATGTCCTATGACAAAAAGGCTTCTGTTTCCACCGCCAAACCTTTCAGGGGAGAATTTGCAACAGTTTGGCACCATTTTTGAGTGAATTGGAGAATTTCAGATTTTTGCTGAAATTGTGACCCCGGGGCTTAGAAAATTTTTTTTTTCACAGGTTAAGTTGTTGAGGGCTGATTTCATGTCCTATCACAAAAAGGCTTCTGTTTCCACCGCCAAATCTTTCAGGGGAGTATGTGCAACAGTTTCGCACCATTTTTGAGTGAATTGGAGAATTTCAGATTTTTGCTGAAATTGTGACCCCGGGGCTTAGAAATTTTTTTTTTCACAGGTTAAGTTGTTGAGGGCTGATTTCATGTCCTATCACAAAAAGGCTTCTGTTTCCACCGCCAAATCTTTCAGGGGAGAATGTGCAACAGTTTGGCACCATTTTTGAGTGAATTGGAGAATTTCAGATTTTTGCTGAAATTGTGACCCCGGGGCTTAGAATTTTTTTTTTCACAGGTTAAGTTTTCAAGGGCTGAATTCTTGGCCTATGACAAAAAGGCTTCTGTTTCCACCGCCAAACCTTTCAGGGGAGAATGTGCAACAGTTTGGCACCATTTTTGAGTGAATTGGAAAATTTCAGATTTTTGCTGAAATTGTGACCCCGGAGCTCAGAATTTTTTTTCCCAATGGTTAAGTTGTTGAGGGCTGATTTCATGTCCTATGATAAAAAGGCTTCTGTTTCCACCGCCAAACCTTTGAGGGGAGAAAGTGCAACAGTTTGGCACCATTTTTGAATGAATTGGAGAATTTCAGATTTTTGCTGAAATTGTGACCCCGGGGCTTAGAAATTTTTTTTTTCACAGGTTAAGTTGTTGAGGGCTGATTTCATGTCCTATGATAAAAAGGCTTCTGTTTCCACCGCCAAACCTTTGAGGGGAGAATGTGCAACAGTTTGGCACCATTTTTGAGTGAATTGGAGAATTTCAGATTTTTGCTGAAATTGTGACCCCGGGGCTTAGAAATTTTTTTTTTTTCACAGGTTAAGTTGTTGAGGGCTGATTTCATGTCCTATGACAAAAAGGCTTCTGTTTCCACCGCCAAATCTTTCAGGGGAGAATGTGCAACAGTTTGGCACCATTTTTGAGTGAATTGGAGAATTTCAGATTTTTGCTGAAATTGTGACCCCGGGGCTTAGAAATTTTTTTTTTCACAGGTTAAGTTGTCAAGGGCTGATTTCTTGGCCTATGACAAAAAGGCTTCTGTTTCCACCGCCAAACCTTTCAGGGGAGAATTTGCAACAGTTTGGCACCATTTTTGAATGAATTGGAGAATTTCAGATTTTTGCTGAAATTGTGACCCAGGGGCTTAGAAATTTTTTTTCCCACAGGTTAAGTTGTTGAGGGCTGATTTCATGTCCTATGATAAAAAGGCTTCTGTTTCCACCGCCAAACCTTTGAGGGGAGAATGTGCAACAGTTTGGCACCATTTTTGAGTGAATTGGAGAATTTCAGATTTTTGCTGAAATTGTGACCCCGGGGCTTAGAATTTTTTTTTTTCACAGGTTAAGTTGTTGAGGGCTGATTTCATGTCCTATGATAAAAAGGCTTCTGTTTCCACCGCCAAACCTTTGAGGGGAGAATGTGCAACAGTTTGGCACCATTTTTGAGTGAATTGGAGAATTTCAGATTTTTGCTGAAATTGTGACCCCGGGGCTTAGAAATTTTTTTTTTTTCACAGGTTAAGTTGTTGAGGGCTGATTTCATGTCCTATGACAAAAAGGCTTCTGTTTCCACCGCCAAATCTTTCAGGGGAGAATGTGCAACAGTTTGGCACCATTTTTGAGTGAATTGGAGAATTTCAGATTTTTGCTGAAATTGTGACCCCGGGGCTTAGAAATTTTTTTTTTCACAGGTTAAGTTGTCAAGGGCTGATTTCTTGGCCTATGACAAAAAGGCTTCTGTTTCCACCGCCAAACCTTTCAGGGGAGAATTTGCAACAGTTTGGCACCATTTTTGAATGAATTGGAGAATTTCAGATTTTTGCTGAAATTGTGACCCAGGGGCTTAGAAATTTTTTTTTCCACAGGTTAAGTTGTTGAGGGCTGATTTCATGTCCTATGATAAAAAGGCTTCTGTTTCCACCGCCAAACCTTTGAGGGGAGAATGTGCAACAGTTTGGCACCATTTTTGAGTGAATTGGAGAATTTCAGATTTTTGCTGAAATTGTGACCCCGGGGCTTAGAAATTTTTTTTTTTCACAGGTTAAGTTGTTGAGGGCTGATTTCATGTCCTATGACAAAAAGGCTTCTGTTTCCACCGCCAAATCTTTCAGGGGAGAATGTGCAACAGTTTGGCACCATTTTTGAGTGAATTGGAGAATTTCAGATTTTTGCTGAAATTGTGACCCCGGGGCTTAGAATTTTTTTTTTTCACAGGTTAAGTTGTCAAGGGCTGATTTCTTGGCCTATGACAAAAAGGCTTCTGCTTCCACCGCCAAACCTTTCAGGGGAGAATTTGCAACAGTTTGGCACCATTTTTGAGTGAATTGGAGAATTTCAGATTTTTGCTGAAATTGTGACACCGGGGCTTAGAATTTTTTTCCCCCACAGGTTAAGTTGTTGAGGGCTGATTTCATGTCCTATGACAAAAAGGCTTCTGTTTCCACCGCCAAATCTTTCAGGGGAGAATGTGCAACAGTTTGGCACCATTTTTGAGTGAATTGGAGAATTTCAGATTTTTGCTGAAATTGTGACCCCGGGGCGTAGAAATTTTTTTTTTCACAGGTTAAGTTGTCAAGGGCTGATTTCTTGGCCTATGACAAAAAGGCTTCTGTTTCCACCGCCAAACCTTTCAGGGGAGAATTTGCAACAGTTTGGCACCATTTTTGAGTGAATTGGAGAACTTCAGATTTTTGCTGAAATTGTGACCCCGGGGCTTAGAATTTCCCCCCCCCACAGGTTATGTTGTTGAGGGCTGATTTCATGTCCTATGACAAAAAGGCTTCTGTTTCCACCGCCAAACCTTTCAGGGGAGAATTTGGAACAGTTTGGCACCATTTTTGAGTGAATTGGAGAATTTCAGATTTTTGCTGACATTATGACCCCGGGGCTTAGAAATTTCCCCCCCCCACAGGTTAAGTTGTTGAGGGCTGATTTCATGTCCTATGGCAAAAAGGCTTCTGTTTCCACCGCCAAACTTTTCAGGGGAGAACGTGCAACAGTTTGGCACCATTTTTGAGTGAATTGGAGAATTTCAGATTTTTGCTGAAATTGTGACCCCGGGACTTAGAAAATTTTTTTTCCCACAGGTTAAGTTGTTGAGGGCTGATTTCATGTCCTATGACAAAAAGGCTTCTGTTTCCACCGCCAAACCTTTCAGGGGAGAATGTGCAACAGTTTGGCACCATTTTTGAGTGAATTGGAGAATTTCAGATTTTTGCTGAAATTGTGATCCCGGGGCTTAGAAATTTTTTTTTTCACAGATTAAGTTGTCAAGGGCTGAATTCATGTCCTATGACAAAAAGGCTTCTGTTTCCACCGCCAAACCTTTCAGGGGAGAATGTGCAACAGTTTGACACCATTTTTGAGTGAATTGGAGAATTTCAGATTTTTGCTGAAATTGTGACCCCGGGGCTTAGAAATTTTTTTTTTTTCACAGGTTAAGTTGTTGAGGGCTGATTTCATGTCCTATGACAAAAAGGCTTCTGTTTCCACCGCCAAATCTTTCAGGGGAGAATGTGCAACAGTTTGGCACCATTTTTGAGTGAATTGGAGAATTTCAGATTTTTGCTGAAATTGTGACCCCGGGGCTTAGAAATTTTTTTTTTCACAGGTTAAGTTGTCAAGGGCTGATTTCTTGGCCTATGACAAAAAGGCTTCTGTTTCCACCGCCAAACCTTTCAGGGGAGAATTTGCAACAGTTTGGCACCATTTTTGAATGAATTGGAGAATTTCAGATTTTTGCTGAAATTGTGACCCAGGGGCTTAGAAATTTTTTTTTCCACAGGTTAAGTTGTTGAGGGCTGATTTCATGTCCTATGATAAAAAGGCTTCTGTTTCCACCGCCAAACCTTTGAGGGCAGAATGTGCAACAGTTTGGCACCATTTTTGAGTGAATTGGAGAATTTCAGATTTTTGCTGAAATTGTGACCCCGGGGCTTAGAAATTTTTTTTTTTCACAGGTTAAGTTGTTGAGGGCTGATTTCATGTCCTATGACAAAAAGGCTTCTGTTTCCACCGCCAAATCTTTCAGGGGAGAATGTGCAACAGTTTGGCACCATTTTTGAGTGAATTGGAGAATTTCAGATTTTTGCTGAAATTGTGACCCCGGGGCTTAGAATTTTTTTTTTTCACAGGTTAAGTTGTCAAGGGCTGATTTCTTGGCCTATGACAAAAAGGCTTCTGCTTCCACCGCCAAACCTTTCAGGGGAGAATTTGCAACAGTTTGGCACCATTTTTGAGTGAATTGGAGAATTTCAGATTTTTGCTGAAATTGTGACACCGGGGCTTAGAATTTTTTTCCCCCACAGGTTAAGTTGTTGAGGGCTGATTTCATGTCCTATGACAAAAAGGCTTCTGTTTCCACCGCCAAATCTTTCAGGGGAGAATGTGCAACAGTTTGGCACCATTTTTGAGTGAATTGGAGAATTTCAGATTTTTGCTGAAATTGTGACCCCGGGGCGTAGAAATTTTTTTTTTCACAGGTTAAGTTGTCAAGGGCTGATTTCTTGGCCTATGACAAAAAGGCTTCTGTTTCCACCGCCAAACCTTTCAGGGGAGAATTTGCAACAGTTTGGCACCATTTTTGAGTGAATTGGAGAATTTCAGATTTTTGCTGAAATTGTGACCCCGGGGCTTAGAATTTCCCCCCCCCACAGGTTATGTTGTTGAGGGCTGATTTCATGTCCTATGACAAAAAGGCTTCTGTTTCCACCGCCAAACCTTTCAGGGGAGAATTTGGAACAGTTTGGCACCATTTTTGAGTGAATTGGAGAATTTCAGATTTTTGCTGACATTATGACCCCGGGGCTTAGAAATTTTCCCCCCCCACAGGTTAAGTTGTTGAGGGCTGATTTCATGTCCTATGGCAAAAAGGCTTCTGTTTCCACCGCCAAACTTTTCAGGGGAGAACGTGCAACAGTTTGGCACCATTTTTGAGTGAATTGGAGAATTTCAGATTTTTGCTGAAATTGTGATCCCGGGGCTTAGAAATTTTTTTTTTCACAGATTAAGTTGTCAAGGGCTGAATTCATGTCCTATGACAAAAAGGCTTCTGTTTCCACCGCCAAACCTTTCAGGGGAGAATGTGCAACAGTTTGACACCATTTTTGAGTGAATTGGAGAATTTCAGATTTTTGCTGAAATTGTGACCCCGGGGCTTAGAAATTTTTTTTTTCACAGGTTAAGTTGTTGAGGGCTGATTTCATGTCCTATGATAAAAAGGCTTCTGTTTCCACCGCCAAACCTTTGAGGGGAGAATGTGCAACAGTTTGGCACCATTTTTGAGTGAATTGGAGAATTTCAGATTTTTGCTGAAATTGTGACCCCGGGGCTTAGAAATTTTTTTTTTTCACAGGTTAAGTTGTTGAGGGCTGATTTCATGTCCTATGACAAAAAGGGTTCTGTTTCCACCGCCAAATCTTTCAGGGGAGAATGTGCAACAGTTTGGCACCATTTTTGAGTGAATTGGAGAATTTCAGATTTTTGCTGAAATTGTGACCCCGGGGCTTAGAAATTTTTTTTTTCACAGGTTAAGTTGTCAAGGGCTGATTTCTTGGCCTATGACAAAAAGGCTTCTGTTTCCACCGCCAAACCTTTCAGGGGAGAATTTGCAACAGTTTGGCACCATTTTTGAGTGAATTGGAGAATTTCAGATTTTTGCTGAAATTGTGACCCCGGGGCTTAGAATTTTTTTCCCCCACAGGTTAAGTTGTTGAGGGCTGATTTCATGTCCTATGACAAAAAGGCTTCTGTTTCCACCACCAAATCTTTCAGGGGAGAATGTGCAACAGTTTGGCACCATTTTTGAGTGAATTGGAGAATTTCAGATTTTTGCTGAAATTGTGACCCCGGGGCTTAGAAATTTTTTTTTTCACAGGTTAAGTTGTCAAGGGCTGATTTGTTGGCCTATGACAAAAAGGCTTCTGTTTCCACCGCCAAACCTTTCAGGGGAGAATTTGCAACAGTTTGGCACCATTTTTGAGTGAATTGGAGAATTTCAGATTTTTGCTGAAATTGTGACCCCGGGGCTTAGAATTTTTTTACGCCACAGGTTAAGTTGTTGAGGGCTGATTTCATGTCCTATGACAAAAAGGCTTCTGTTTCCACCGCCAAACCTTTCAGGGGAGAATTTGGAACAGTTTGGCACCATTTTTGAGTGAATTGGAGAATTTCAGATTTTTGCTGACATTATGACCCCGGGGCTTAGAAATTTTTCCCCCCCACAGGTTAAGTTGTTGAGGGCTGATTTCATGTCCTATGGCAAAAAGGCTTCTGTTTCCACCGCCAAACTTTTCAGGGGAGAACGTGCAACAGTTTGGCACCATTTTTGAGTGAATTGGAGAATTTCAGATTTTTGCTGAAATTGTGACCCCGGGACTTAGAAAATTTTTTTTCCCACAGGTTAAGTTGTTGAGGGCTGATTTCATGTCCTATGACAAAAAGGCTTCTGTTTCCACCGCCAAACCTTTCAGGGGAGAATGTGCAACAGTTTGGCACCATTTTTGAGTGAATTGGAGAATTTCAGATTTTTGCTGAAATTGTGATCCCGGGGCTTAGAAATTTTTTTTTCACAGGTTAAGTTGTCAAGGGCTGAATTCATGTCCTATGACAAAAAGGCTTCTGTTTCCACCGCCAAACCTTTCAGGGGAGAAATTGCAACAGTTTGACACCATTTTTGAGTAAATTGGAGAATTTCAGATTTTTGCTGAAATTGTGACCCCGGGGCTTAGAAATTTTTTTTTCACAGGTTAAGTTGTCAAGGGCTGAATTCTTGGCCTATGACAAAAAGGCTTCTGTTTCCATCGCCAAACTTTTCAGGGGAGAATTTGCAACAGTTTGGCACCATTTTTGAGTGAATTGGAGAATTTCAGATTTTTGCTTAGAAATTGTGACCCCGGGGCTTAGAAAATTTTTTTTCACAGGTTAAGTTGTCGAGGGCTGATTTCTTGGCCTATGACAAAAAGGTTTTTCTTTCCACCGCCAAACTTTTCAGGGGAGAATGTGCAACAGTTTGGCATCATTTTTGAGTGAATTGGAGAATTTCAGATTTTTGCTGAAATTGTGACCCCGGGGCTTAGAAATTTTTTTTTTTCACAGGTTAAGTTGTTGAGGGCTAATTTCATGTCCTATCACAAAAAGCTTCTGTTTCCACCGCCAAACCTTTCAGGGGAGAATTTGGAACAGTTTGGCACCATTTTTGAGTGAATTGGAGAGTTTAAGATGTTTGCTGAAATTGTGACCCCGGGGCTTAGAATTTTTTTTTCCACAGGTTAAGTTGTCAAGGCCTGAATTCTTGGTCTATGACAAAAAGGCTTCTGTTTCCACCGCCAAACTTTTCAGGGGAGAATTTGCAACAGTTTGGCACCATTTTTGAGTGAATTGGAGAATTTCAGATTTTTGCTTAGAAATTGTGACCCCGGGGCTTAGAATTTTTTTTTTCACAGGTTAAGTTGTCGAGGGCTGATTTCATGTCCTATGACAAAAAGGCTTCTGTTTCCACCGCCAAACCTTTCAGGGGAGAATGTGCAACAGTTTGACACCATTTTTGAGTGAATTGGAGAATTTCAGATTTTTGCTGAAATTGTGACCCCAGGGCTTAGAAATTTTTTTTTCACAGGTTAAGTTGTCAAGGGCTGAATTCTTGGCCTATGACAAAAAGGCTTCTGTTTCCACCGCCAAACTTTTCAGGGGAGAATTTGCAACAGTTTGGCACCATTTTTGAGTGAATTGGAGAATTTCAGATTTTTGCTTAGAAATTGTGACCCCGGGGCTTAGAAATTTTTTTTTCACAGGTTAAGTTGTCGAGGGCTGATTTCTTGGCCTATGTCAAAAAGGCTTCTGTTTCCACCGCCAAACTTTTAAGGGGAGAATGTGCAACAGTTTGGCACCATTTTTGAGTGAATTGGAGAATTTCAGATTTTTGCTTAGAAATTGTGACCCCGGGGCTTAGAAATTTTTTTTTCACAGGTTAAGTTGTCGAGGGCTGATTTCTTGGCCTATGACAAAAAGGTTTTTCTTTCCACCGCCAAACTTTTCAGGGGAGAATGTGCAACAGTTTGGCATCATTTTTGAGTGAATTGGAGAATTTCAGATTTTTGCTGAAATTGTGACCCCGGGGCTTAGAAAATTTTTTTTTTCACAGGTTAAGTTGTTGAGGGCTAATTTCATGTCCTATCACAAAAAGGCTTCTGTTTCCACCGCCAAATCTTTCAGGGGAGAATGTGCAACAGTTTGGCACCATTTTTGAGTGAATTGGAGAATTTCAGATTTTTGCTGAAATTGTGACCCCGGGGCTTAGAAGTTTTTTTTTTTCACAGGTTAAGTTGTCAAGGGCTGATTTCTTGGCCTATGACAAAAAAGCTTCTGTTTCCACCGCCAAACCTTTCAGGGGAGAATTTGGAACAGTTTGGCACCATTTTTGAGTGAATTGGAGAATTTAAGATGTTTGCTGAAATTGTGACCCCGGGGCTTAGAATTTTTTTTTTCACAGGTTAAGTTGTCAAGGCCTGAATTCTTGGTCTATGACAAAAAGGCTTCTGTTTCCACCGCCAAACTTTTCAGGGGAGAATTTGCAACAGTTTGGCACCATTTTTGAGTGAATTGGAGAATTTCAGATTTTTGCTTAGAAATTGTGACCCCGGGGCTTAGAAATTTTTTTTTCACAGGTTAAGTTGTCGAGGGCTGATTTCTTGGCCTATGTCAAAAAGGCTTCTGTTTCCACCGCCAAACTTTTCAGGGGAGAATGTGCAACAGTTTGGCACCATTTTTGAGTGAATTGGAGAATTTCAGATTTTTGCTGAAATTGTGACCCCGGGGCTTAGAAAATTTTTTCCCCCACAGGTTAAGTTGTTGAGGGCTGATTTCATGTCCTATGACAAAAAGGCTTCTGTTTCCACCGCCAAATCTTTCAGGGGAGAATTTGCAACAGTTTGGCACCATTTTTGAGTGAATTGGAGAATTTCAGATTTTTGCTGAAATTGTGACCCCGGGGCTTAGAAAATTTTTTTTTTCACAGGTTAAGTTGTTGAGGGCTGATTTCATGTCCTATCACAAAAAGGCTTCTGTTTCCACCGCCAAATCTTTCAGGGGAGAATGTGCAACAGTTTGGCACCATTTTTGAGTGAATTCGAGAATTTCAGATTTTTGCTGAAATTGTGACCCCGGGGCTTAGAATTTTTTTTTTCACAGGTTAAGTTGTTGAGGGCTGATTTCATGTCCTATGATAAAAAGGCTTCTGTTTCCACCGCCAAACCTTTCAGGGGAGAATGTGCAACAGTTTGGCACCATTTTTGAGTGAATTGGAGAATTTCAGATTTTTGCTGAAATTGTGACCCCGGGGCTTAGAAAATTTTTTTTTTCACAGGTTAAGTTGTTGAGGGCTGATTTCATGTCCTATCACAAAAAGGCTTCTGTTTCCACCGCCAAATCTTTCAGGGGAGAATGTGCAACAGTTTGGCACCATTTTTGAGTGAATTGGAGAATTTCAGATTTTTGCTGAAATTGTGACCCCGGGGCTTAGAATTTTTTTTTTTCACAGGTTAAGTTGTTGAGGGCTGATTTCATGTCCTATGATAAAAAGGCTTCTGTTTCCACCGCCAAACCTTTCAGGGGAGAATGTGCAACAGTTTGGCACCATTTTTGAGTGAATTGGAGAATTTCAGATTTTTGCTGAAATTGTGACCCCGGGGCTTAGAAAATTTTTTCCCCCACAGGTTAAGTTGTTGAGGGCTGATTTCATGTCCTATGACAAAAAGGCTTCTGTTTCCACCGCCAAACCTTTCAGGGGAGAATTTGCAACAGTTTGGCACCATTTTTGAGTGAATTGGAGAATTTCAGATTTTTGCTGAAATTGTGACCCCGGGGCTTAGAAAATTTTTTTTTTCACAGGTTAAGTTGTTGAGGGCTGATTTCATGTCCTATCACAAAAAGGCTTCTGTTTCCACCGCCAAATCTTTCAGGGGAGTATGTGCAACAGTTTCGCACCATTTTTGAGTGAATTCGAGAATTTCAGATTTTTGCTGAAATTGTGACCCCGGGGCTTAGAATTTTTTTTTTCACAGGTTAAGTTGTTGAGGGCTGATTTCATGTCCTATGATAAAAAGCCTTCTGTTTCCACCGCCAAACCTTTCAGGGGAGAATGTGCAACAGTTTGGCACCATTTTTGAGTGAATTGGAGAATTTCAGATTTTTGCTGAAATTGTGACCCCGGGGCTTAGAAAATTTTTTTTTTCACAGGTTAAGTTGTTGAGGGCTGATTTCATGTCCTATCACAAAAAGGCTTCTGTTTCCACCGCCAAATCTTTCAGGGGAGAATGTGCAACAGTTTGGCACCATTTTTGAGTGAATTGGAGAATTTCAGATTTTTGCTGAAATTGTGACCCCGGGGCTTAGAAAATTTTTTCCCCCACAGGTTAAGTTGTTGAGGGCTGATTTCATGTCCTATGACAAAAAGGCTTCTGTTTCCACCGCCAAACCTTTCAGGGGAGAATTTGCAACAGTTTGGCACCATTTTTGAGTGAATTGGAGAATTTCAGATTTTTGCTGAAATTGTGACCCCGGGGCTTAGAATTTTTTTTTTTTCACAGGTTAAGTTGTTGAGGGCTGATTTCATGTCCTATCACAAAAAGGCTTCTGTTTCCACCGCCAAATCTTTCAGGGGAGAATGTGCAACAGTTTGGCACCATTTTTGAGTGAATTCGAGAATTTCAGATTTTTGCTGAAATTGTGACCCCGGGGCTTAGAATTTTTTTTTTCACAGGTTAAGTTGTTGAGGGCTGATTTCATGTCCTATGATAAAAAGGCTTCTGTTTCCACCGCCAAACCTTTGAGGGGAGAAAGTGCAACAGTTTGGCACCATTTTTGAGTGAATTGGAGAATTTCAGATTTTTGCTGAAATTGTGACCCCGGGGCTTAGAAATTTTTTTTTTTCACAGGTTAAGTTGTTGAGGGCTGAATTCATGTCCTATGACAAAAAGGCTTCTGTTTCCACCGCCAAACCTTTCAGGGGAGAAATTGCAACAGTTTGACACCATTTTTGAGTAAATTGGAGAATTTCAGATTTTTGCTGAAATTGTGACCCCGGGGCTTAGAAATTTTTTTTTCACAGGTTAAGTTGTCAAGGGCTGAATTCTTGGCCTATGACAAAAAGGCTTCTGTTTCCATCGCCAAACTTTTCAGGGGAGAATGTGCAACAGTTTGGCACCATTTTTGAGTGAATTCGAGAATTTCAGATTTTTGCTGAAATTGTGACCCCGGGGCTTAGAATTTTTTTTTTCACAGGTTAAGTTGTTGAGGGCTGATTTCATGTCCTATGATAAAAAGGCTTCTGTTTCCACCGCCAAACCTTTCAGGGGAGAATGTGCAACAGTTTGGCACCATTTTTGAGTGAATTGGAGAATTTCAGATTTTTGCTGAAATTGTGACCCCGGGGCTTAGAAATTTTTTTTTTTCACAGGTTAAGTTGTTGAGGGCTGATTTCATGTCCTATCACAAAAAGGCTTCTGTTTCCACCGCCAAATCTTTCAGGGGAGAATGTGCAACAGTTTGGCACCATTTTTGAGTGAATTGGAGAATTTCAGATTTTTGCTGAAATTGTGACCCCGGGGCTTAGATTTTTTTTTTTTCACAGGTTAAGTTGTTGAGGGCTGATTTCATGTCCTATGATAAAAAGGCTTCTGTTTCCACCGCCAAACCTTTCAGGGGAGAATGTGCAACAGTTTGGCACCATTTTTGAGTGAATTGGAGAATTTCAGATTTTTGCTGAAATTGTGACCCCGGGGCTTAGAAAAATTTTTTTTTCACAGGTTAAGTTGTTGAGGGCTGATTTCATGTCCTATCACAAAAAGGCTTCTGTTTCCACCGCCAAATCTTTCAGGCGAGAATGTGCAACAGTTTGGCACCATTTTTGAGTGAATTGGAGAATTTCAGATTTTTGCTGAAATTGTGACCCCGGGGCTTAGAAATTTTTTTTTCACAGGTTAAGTTTTCAAGGGCTGAATTCTTGGCCTATGACAAAAAGGCTTCTGTTTCCACCGCCAAACCTTTCAGGGGAGAAAGTGCAACAGTTTGGCACCATTTTTGAGTGAATTGGAGAATTTCAGATTTTTGCTGAAATTGTGACACCGGTGCTTAGAAATTTTTTTTCCAATGGTTAAGTTGTTGAGGGCTGATTTCTTGGCCTATGACAAAAAGGCTTCTGTTTCCACCGCCAAACCTTTCAGGGGAGAAAGTGCAACAGTTTGGCACCATTTTTGAGTGAATTGGAGAATTTCAGATTTTTGCTGAAATTGTGACCCCGGGGCTTAGAAATTTTTTTCCCCACAGGTTAAGTTGTCAAGGGCTGAATTCATGTCCTATGACAAAAAGGCTTCTGTTTCCACCGCCAAACCTTTCAGGGGAGAATGTGCAACAGTTTGACACCATTTTTGAGTGAATTGGAGAATTTCAGATTTTTGCTGAAATTGTGACCCCGGGGCTTAGAATTTTTTTTTCACAGGTTAAGTTGTCAAGGGCTGAATTCTTGGCCTATGACAAAAAGGCTTCTGTTTCCACGGCCAAACTTTTCAGAGAAGAATTTGCAACAGTTTGGCACCATTTTTGAGTGAATTGGAGAATTTCAGATTTTTGCTTAAAAATTGTGACCCCGGGGCTTAGAAATTTTTTTTTCACAGGTTAAGTTGTCGAGGGCTGATTTCTTGGCCTATGACAAAAAGGCTTCTTTTTCCACCGCCAAACTTTTCAGGGGAGAATGTGCAACAGTTTGGCATCATTTTTGAGTGAATTGGAGAATTTCAGATTTTTGCTGAAATTGTGACCCCGGGGCTTAGAAAATTTTTTTTTTCACAGGTTAAGTTGTTGAGGGCTGATTTCATGTCCTATCACAAAAAGGCTTCTGTTTCCACCGCCAAATCTTTCAGGGGAGAATGTGCAACAGTTTGGCACCATTTTTGAGTGAATTGGATAATTTCAGATTTTTGCTGAAATTGTGACCCCGGGGCTTAGAATTTTTTTTTTTCACAGGTTAAGTTGTCAAGGGCTGATTTCTTGGCCTATGACAAAAAAGCTTCTGTTTCCACCGCCAAACCTTTCAGGGGAGAATTTGGAACAGTTTGGCACCATTTTTGAGTGAATTGGAGAATTTAAGATGTTTGCTGAAATTGTGACCCCGGGGCTTAGAATTTTTTTTTTCACAGGTTAAGTTGTCAAGGCCTGAATTCTTGGTCTATGACAAAAAGGCTACTGTTTCCACCGCCAAACCTTTCAGGGGAGAATTTGCAACAGTTTGGCAGCATTTTTGAGTGAATTGGAGAATTTCAGATTTTTGCTGAAATTGTGACCCCGGGGCTTAGAAATTTTTTTCCCCCACAGGTTAAGTTGTTGAGGGCTGATTTCATGTCCTATGGCAAAAAGGCTTCTGTTTCCACCGCCAAACATTTGAGGGGAGAATTTGCAACAGTTTGGCATAATTTTTGAGTGAATTGGAGAATTTCAGATTTTTGCTTAGAAATTGTGACCCCGGGGCTTAGAAATTTTTTTTTCACAGGTTAAGTTGTCGAGGGCTGATTTCATGTCCTATCACAAAAAGGCTTCTGTTTCCACCGCCAAATCTTTCAGGGGAGAATGTGCAACAGTTTGGCACCATTTTTGAGTGAATTGGAGAATTTCAGATTTTTGCTGAAATTGTGACCCCGGGGCTTAGAAATTTTTTTTTCACAGGTTAAGTTTTCAAGGGCTGAATTCTTGGCCTATGACAAAAAGGCTTCTGTTTCCACCGCCAAACCTTTCAGGGGAGAAAGTGCAACAGTTTGGCACCATTTTTGAGTGAATTGGAGAATTTCAGATTTTTGCTGAAATTGTGACACCGGTGCTTAGAAATTTTTTTTTCACAGGTTAAGTTGTCGAGGGCTGATTTCTTGGCCTATGACAAAAAGGCTTCTGTTTCCACCGCCAAACCTTTCAGGGGAGAAAGTGCAACAGTTTGGCACCATTTTTGAGTGAATTGGAGAATTTCAGATTTTTGCTGAAATTGTGACGCCGGTGCTTAGAAATTTTTTTTTCACAGGTTAAGTTGTCGAGGGCTGATTTCTTGGCCTATGACAAAAAGGCTTCTGTTTCCACCACCAAACTTTTCAGGGGAGAATTTGCAACAGTTTGGCACCATTTTTGAGTGAATTGGAGAATTTCAGATTTTTGCTGAAATTGTGACCCCGGGGCTTAGAAATTTTTTTTTCACAGGTTAAGTTGTCAAGGGTTGAATTCTTGGCCTATGACAAAAAGGCTTCTGTTTCCACCCCCAAACCTTTCAGGGGAGAATTTGCAACAGTTTGGCACCATTTTTGAGTGAATTGGAGAATTTCAGATTTTTGCTGAAATTGTGACCCCGGGGCTTAGAATTTTTTTCCCCCACAGGTTAAGTTGTTGAGGGCTGATTTCATGTCCTATGGCAAAAAGGCTTCTGTTTCCACCGCCAAACTTTTCAGGGGAGAACGTGCAACAGTTTGGCACCATTTTTGAGTGAATTGGAGAATTTCAGATTTTTGCTGAAATTGTGACCCCGGAACTTAGAAAATTTTTTTCCCCACAGGTTAAGTTGTTGAGGGCTGATTTCATGTCCTATGACAAAAAGGCTTCTGTTTCCACCGCCAAACCTTTCAGGGGAGAATTTGCAACAGTTTGGCACCATTTTTGAGTGAATTGGAGAATTTCAGATTTTTGCTGAAATTGTGATCCCGGGGCTTAGAAATTTTTTTTTCACAGGTTAAGTTGTCAAGGGCTGAATTCATGTCCTATGACAAAAAGGCTTCTGTTTCCACCGCCAAACCTTTCAGGGGAGAATGTGCAACAGTTTGACACCATTTTTGAGTGAATTGGAGAATTTCAGATTTTTGCTGAAATTGTGACCCCGGGGCTTAGAATTTTTTTTTCACAGGTTAAGTTGTCAAGGGCTGAATTCTTGGCCTATGACAAAAAGGCTTCTGTTTCCACGGCCAAACTTTTCAGAGAAGAATTTGCAACAGTTTGGCACCATTTTTGAGTGAATTGGAGAATTTCAGATTTTTGCTTAAAAATTGTGACCCCGGGGCTTAGAAAATTTTTTTTCACAGGTTAAGTTGTCGAGGGCTGATTTCTTGGCCTATGACAAAAAGGCTTCTTTTTCCACCGCCAAACTTTTCAGGGGAGAATGTGCAACAGTTTGGCATCATTTTTGAGTGAATTGGAGAATTTCAGATTTTTGCTGAAATTGTGACCCCGGGGCTTAGAAAATTTTTTTTTTCACAGGTTAAGTTGTTGAGGGCTGATTTCATGTCCTATCACAAAAAGGCTTCTGTTTCCACCGCCAAATCTTTCAGGGGAGAATGTGCAACAGTTTGGCACCATTTTTGAGTGAATTGGATAATTTCAGATTTTTGCTGAAATTGTGACCCCGGGGCTTAGAATTTTTTTTTTTCACAGGTTAAGTTGTCAAGGGCTGATTTCTTGGCCTATGACAAAAAAGCTTCTGTTTCCACCGCCAAACCTTTCAGGGGAGAATTTGGAACAGTTTGGCACCATTTTTGAGTGAATTGGAGAATTTAAGATGTTTGCTGAAATTGTGACCCCGGGGCTTAGAATTTTTTTTTTCACAGGTTAAGTTGTCAAGGCCTGAATTCTTGGTCTATGACAAAAAGGCTACTGTTTCCACCGCCAAACCTTTCAGGGGAGAATTTGCAACAGTTTGGCAGCATTTTTGAGTGAATTGGAGAATTTCAGATTTTTGCTGAAATTGTGACCCCGGGGCTTAGAAATTTTTTTCCCCCACAGGTTAAGTTGTTGAGGGCTGATTTCATGTCCTATGGCAAAAAGGCTTCTGTTTCCACCGCCAAACATTTGAGGGGAGAATTTGCAACAGTTTGGCATAATTTTTGAGTGAATTGGAGAATTTCAGATTTTTGCTTAGAAATTGTGACCCCGGGGCTTAGAAATTTTTTTTTCACAGGTTAAGTTGTCGAGGGCTGATTTCTTGGCCTATGACAAAAAGGCTTCTGTTTCCACCACCAAACTTTTCAGGGGAGAATTTGCGACAGTTTGGCACCATTTTTGAGTGAATTGGATAATTTCAGATTTTTGCTGAAATTGTGACCCCGGGGCTTAGAATTTTTTTTTTCACAGGTTAAGTTGTCAAGGCCTGAATTCTTGGTCTATGATAAAAAGGCTTCTGTTTCCACCGCCAAACCTTTCAGGGGAGAATTTGGAACAGTTTGGCACCATTTTTGAGTGAATTGGAGAATTTCAGATTTTTGCTGAAATTGTGACCCCGGGGCTTAGAAATTTTTTTTCCCCACAGGTTAAGTTGTTGAGGGCTGATTTCATGTCCTATGGCAAAAAGGCTTCTGTTTCCACCGCCAAACCTTTGAGGGGAGAATGTGCAACAGTTTGGCACCATTTTTGAGTGAATTGGAGAATTTCAGTTTTTTGCTGAAATTGTGACCCCGGGGCTTAGAAATTTTTTTCCCCACAGGTTAAGTTGTTGAGGGCTGCTTTCATGTCCTATGACAAAAAGGCTTCTGTTTCCACTGCCACATCTTTCAGGGGAGAATGTGCAACAGTTTGGCACCATTTTTGAGTGAATTGGAGAATTTCAGATTTTTGCTGAAATTGTGACCCCGGGCTTAGAAATTTTTTTTCCCACAGGTTAAGTTGTCAAGGCCTGAATTCTTGGCCTATGACAAAAAGGTTTCTGTTTCCACCGCCAAACCTTTCAGGGGAGAATGTGCAACAGTTTGGCACCATTTTTGAGTGAATTGGAGAATTTCAGATTTTTGCTGAAATTGTGACCCCGGGGCTTAGAAATTTTTTTTTCACAGGTTAAGTTGTCAAGGGCTGAATTCATGTCCTATGACAAAAAGGCTTCTGTTTCCACTGCCAAACTTTTCAGGGGAGAATGTGCAACAGTTTGACACCATTTTTGAGTGAATTGGAGAATTTCAGATTTTTGCTGAAATTGTGACCCCGGGGCTTAGAAATTTTTTTTTCACAGGTTAAGTTGTCGAGGGCTGATTTCTTGGCCTATGACAAAAAGGCTTCTGTTTCCACCGCCAAACTTTTCAGGGGAGAATGTGCAACAGTTTGGCACCATTTTTGAGTGAATTGGAGAATTTCAGATTTTTGCTGAAATTGTGACCCCGGGGCTTAGAAAATTTTTTTTTCCACAGGTTAAGTTGTTGAGGGCTGATTTCATGTCCTATCACAAAAAGGCTTCTGTTTCCACCGCCAAATCTTTCAGGGGAGAATGTGCAACAGTTTGGCACCATTTTTGAGTGAATTGGAGGATTTCAGATTTTTGCTGAAATTGTGACCCCGGAGCTTAGAATTTTTTTCCCCAATGGTTAAGTTGTTGAGGGCTGATTTCATGTCCTATGATAAAAAGGCTTCTGTTTCCACCGCCAAACCTTTGAGGGGAGAAAGTGCAACAGTTTGGCACCATTTTTGAATGAATTGGATAATTTCAGATTTTTGCTGAAATTGTGACCCCGGGGCTTAGAAATTTTTTTTCCCACAGGTTAAGTTGTTGAGGGCTGATTTCATGTCCTATGATAAAAAGGCTTCTGTTTCCACCGCCAAACCTTTGAGGGGAGAATGTGCAACAGTTTGGCACCATTTTTGAGTGAATTGGAGAATTTCAGATTTTTGCTGAAATTGTGACCCCGGGGCTTAGAAATTTTTTTTTCACAGGTTAAGTTGTCGAGGGCTGATTTCTTGGCCTATGACAAAAAGGCTTCTGTTTCCACCGCCAAACTTTTCAGGGGAGAATTTGCAACAGTTTGGCACCATTTTTGAGTGAATTGGAGAATTTCAGATTTTTGCTTAGAAATTGTGACCCCGGGGCTTAGAAATTTTTTTTTCACAGGTTAAGTTGTCGAGGGCTGATTTCTTGGCCTATGACAAAAAAGCTTCTGTTTCCACCACCAAACTTTTCAGGGGAGAATTTGCAACAGTTTGGCACCATTTTTGAGTGAATTGGAGAATTTCAGATTTTTGCTGAAATTGTGACCCCGGGGCTTAGAATTTTTTTTTTCACAGGTTAAGTTGTCAAGGCCTGAATTCTTGGTCTATGACAAAAAGGCTTCTGTTTCCACCACCAAACCTTTCAGGGGAGAATTTGCAACAATTTGGCAGCATTTTTGAGTGAATTGGAGAATTTCAGATTTTTGCTGAAATTGTGACCCCGGGGCTTAGAAATTTTTTTTTCACAGGTTAAGTTGTCGAGGGCTGATTTCTTGGCCTATGACAAAAAGGCTTCTGTTTCCACCGCCAAACTTTTCAGGGGAGAATTTGCAACAGTTTGGCACCATTTTTGAGTGAATTGGAGAATTTCAGATTTTTGCTTAGAAATTGTGACCCTGGGGCTTAGAAATTTTTTTTTCACAGGTTAAGTTGTCGAGGGCTGATTTCTTGGCCTATGACAAAAAAGCTTCTGTTTCCACCACCAAACTTTTCAGGGGAGAATTTGCAACAGTTTGGCACCATTTTTGAGTGAATTGGAGAATTTCAGATTTTTGCTGAAATTGTGACCCCAGGGCTTAGAATTTTTTTTTTCACAGGTTAAGTTGTCAAGGCCTGAATTCTTGGTCTATGACAAAAAGGCTTCTGTTTCCACCACCAAACCTTTCAGGGGAGAATTTGCAACAATTTGGCAGCATTTTTGAGTGAATTGGAGAATTTCAGATTTTTGCTGAAATTGTGACCCCGGGGCTTAGAAATTTTTTTTTTCCACAGGTTAAGTTGTTGAGGGCTGATTTCATGTCCTATGGCAAAAAGGCTTCTATTTCCACCGCCAAACCTTTGAGGGGAGAAAGTGCAACAGTTTGGCACCATTTTTGAATGAATTGGAGAATTTCAGATTTTTGCTGAAATTGTGACCCCGGGGCTTAGAATTTTTTTTTTCACAGGTTAAGTTGTCAAGGGTTGAATTCTTGGCCTATGACAAAAAGGCTTCTGTTTCCACCGCCAAACCTTTCAGGGGAGAATGTGCAACAATTTGGCAGCATTTTTGAGTGAATTGGAGAATTTCAGATTTTTGCTGAAATTGTGACCCCGGGGCTTAGAATTTTTTTTTTTCACAGGTTAAGTTGTCAAGGGCTGATTTCTTGGCCTATGACAAAAATGCTTCTGTTTCCACCGCCAAACCTTTCAGGGGAGAATTTGGAACAGTTTGGCACCATTTTTGAGTGAATTGGAGAATTTAAGATGTTTGCTGAAATTGTGACCCCGGGGCTTAGAATTTTTTTTTTCACAGGTTAAGTTGTCAAGGCCTGAATTCTTGGTCTATGACAAAAAGGCTACTGTTTCCACCGCCAAACCTTTCAGGGGAGAATTTGCAACAGTTTGGCAGCATTTTTGAGTGAATTGGAGAATTTCAGATTTTTGCTGAAATTGTGACCCCGGGGATTAGAAATTTTTTTTTCACAGGTTAAGTTGTCGAGGGCTGATTTCTTGGCCTATGACAAAAAAGCTTCTGTTTCCACCACCAAACTTTTCAGGGGAGAATTTGCAACAGTTTGGCACCATTTTTGAGTGAATTGGAGAATTTCAGATTTTTGCTGAAATTGTGACCCCGGGGCTTAGAATTTTTTTTTTCACTGGTTAAGTTGTCAAGGCCTGAATTCTTGGTCTATGACAAAAAGGCTTCTGTTTCCACCACCAAACCTTTCAGGGGAGTATTTGCAACAGTTTGCCAGCATTTTTGAGTGAATTGTAGAATTTCAGATTTTTGCTGAAATTGTGACCCCGGGGCTTAGAAATTTTTTTCCCCCACAGGTTAAGTTGTTGAGGGCTGATTTCATGTCCTATGGCAAAAAGGCTTCTGTTTCCACCGCCAAACCTTTGAGGGGAGAATGTGCAACAGTTTGGCACCATTTTTGAGTGAATTGGAGAATTTCAGATTTTTGCTGAAATTGTGACCCCGGGACTTAGAAATTTTTTTTTTCACAGGTTAAGTTGTTGAGGGCTGATTTCATGTCCTATGACAAAAAGGCTTCTGTTTCCACTGCCAAATCTTTCAGGGGAGAATGTGCAACAGTTTGGCACCATTTTTGAGTGAATTGGAGAATTTCAGATTTTTGCTGAAATTGTGACCCCGGGGCTTAGAAATTTTTTTTTCACAGGTTAAGTTGTCGAGGGCTCATTTGTTGGCCTATGACAAAAAGGCTTCTGTTTCCACCGCCAAACTTGTCAGGGGAGAATGTGCAACAGTTTGGCACCATTTTTGAGTGAATTGGAGAATTTCAGATTTTTGCTGAAATTGTGACCCCGGGGCTTAGAAATTTTTTTTTCACAGGTTAAGTTGTCAAGGCCTGAATTCTTGGTCTATGACAAAAAGGCTTCTGTTTCCACCACCAAACCTTTCAGGGGAGTATTTGCAACAGTTTGCCAGCATTTTTGAGTGAATTGTAGAATTTCAGATTTTTGCTGAAATTGTGACCCCGGGGCTTAGAAATTTTTTTCCCCCACAGGTTAAGTTGTTGAGGGCTGATTTCATGTCCTATGGCAAAAAGGCTTCTGTTTCCACCGCCAAACCTTTGAGGGGAGAAAGTGCAACAGTTTGGCACCATTTTTGAGTGAATTGGAGAATTTCAGATTTTTGCTGAAATTGTGACCCCGGGGCTTAGAAATTTTTTTTCCAATGGTTAAGTTGTTGAGGGCTGATTTCATGTCCTATGACAAAAAGGCTTCTGTTTCCACTGCCAAACTTTTCAGGGGAGAATGTGCAACAGTTTGACACCATTTTTGAGTGAATTGGAGAATTTCAGATTTTTGCTGAAATTGTGACCCCGGGGCTTAGAAATTTTTTTTTCACAGGTTAAGTTGTCGAGGGCTGATTTCTTGGCCTATGACAAAAAGGCTTCTGTTTCCACCGCCAAACTTTTCAGGGGAGAATGTGCAACAGTTTGGCACCATTTTTGAGTGAATTGGAGAATTTCAGATTTTTGCTGAAATTGTGACCCCGGGGCTTAGAAATTTTTTTCCCCCACAGGTTAAGTTGTTGAGGGCTGATTTCATGTCCTATGGCAAAAAGGCTTCTGTTTCCACCGCCAAACCTTTGAGGGGAGAATGTGCAACAGTTTGGCACCATTTTTGAGTGAATTGGAGAATTTCAGATTTTTGCTGAAATTGTGACCCCGGGACTTAGAAATTTTTTTTTTCACAGGTTAAGTTGTTGAGGGCTGATTTCATGTCCTATGACAAAAAGGCTTCTGTTTCCACTGCCAAATCTTTCAGGGGAGAATGTGCAACAGTTTGGCACCATTTTTGAGTGAATTGGAGAATTTCAGATTTTTGCTGAAATTGTGACCCCGGGGCTTAGAAATTTTTTTTTCACAGGTTAAGTTGTCGAGGGCTCATTTGTTGGCCTATGACAAAAAGGCTTCTGTTTCCACCGCCAAACTTGTCAGGGGAGAATGTGCAACAGTTTGGCACCATTTTTGAGTGAATTGGAGAATTTCAGATTTTTGCTGAAATTGTGACCCCGGGGCTTAGAAATTTTTTTTTCACAGGTTAAGTTGTCAAGGCCTGAATTCTTGGTCTATGACAAAAAGGCTTCTGTTTCCACCACCAAACCTTTCAGGGGAGTATTTGCAACAGTTTGCCAGCATTTTTGAGTGAATTGTAGAATTTCAGATTTTTGCTGAAATTGTGACCCCGGGGCTTAGAAATTTTTTTCCCCCACAGGTTAAGTTGTTGAGGGCTGATTTCATGTCCTATGGCAAAAAGGCTTCTGTTTCCACCGCCAAACCTTTGAGGGGAGAAAGTGCAACAGTTTGGCACCATTTTTGAGTGAATTGGAGAATTTCAGATTTTTGCTGAAATTGTGACCCCGGGGCTTAGAAATTTTTTTTCCAATGGTTAAGTTGTTGAGGGCTGATTTCATGTCCTATGACAAAAAGGCTTCTGTTTCCACTGCCAAACTTTTCAGGGGAGAATGTGCAACAGTTTGACACCATTTTTGAGTGAATTGGAGAATTTCAGATTTTTGCTGAAATTGTGACCCCGGGGCTTAGAAATTTTTTTTTCACAGGTTAAGTTGTCGAGGGCTGATTTCTTGGCCTATGACAAAAAGGCTTCTGTTTCCACCGCCAAACTTTTCAGGGGAGAATGTGCAACAGTTTGGCACCATTTTTGAGTGAATTGGAGAATTTCAGATTTTTGCTGAAATTGTGACCCCGGGGCTTAGAAAATTTTTTTTTCCACAGCTTAAGTTGTTGAGGGCTGATTTCATGTCCTATCACAAAAAGGCTTCTGTTTCCACCGCCAAATCTTTCAGGGGAGAATGTGCAACAGTTTGGCACCATTTTTGAGTGAATTGGAGGATTTCAGATTTTTGCTGAAATTGTGACCCCGGAGCTTAGAATTTTTTTCCCCAATGGTTAAGTTGTTGAGGGCTGATTTCATGTCCTATGATAAAAAGGCTTCTGTTTCCACCGCCAAACCTTTGAGGGGAGAAAGTGCAACAGTTTGGCACCATTTTTGAATGAATTGGAGAATTTCAGATTTTTGCTGAAATTGTGACCCCGGGGCTTAGAAATTTTTTTTTCCACAGGTTAAGTTGTTGAGGGCTGATTTCATGTCCTATGATAAAAAGGCTTCTGTTTCCACCGCCAAACCTTTGAGGGGAGAATGTGCAACAGTTTGGCACCATTTTTGAGTGAATTGGAGAATTTCAGATTTTTGCTGAAATTGTGACCCCGGGGCTTAGAATTTTTTTTTTCACAGGTTAAGTTGTCGAGTGCTGATTTCTTGGCCTATGACAAAAAGGCTTCTGTTTCCACCACCAAACCTTTCAGGGGAGAATTTGCAACAGTTTGGCACCATTTTTGAGTGAATTGGAGAATTTCAGATTTTTGCTTAGAAATTGTGACCCCGGGGCTTAGAAATTTTTTTTCACAGGTTAAGTTGTCGAGGGCTGATTTCTTGGCCTATGACAAAAAGGCTTCTGTTTCCACCACCAAACTTTTCAGGGGAGAATTTGCAACAGTTTGGCACCATTTTTGAGTGAATTGGAGAATTTCAGATTTTTGCTTAGAAATTGTGACCCTGGGGCTTAGAAATTTTTTTTTCACAGGTTAAGTTGTCGAGGGCTGATTTCTTGGCCTATGACAAAAAAGCTTCTGTTTCCACCACCAAACTTTTCAGGGGAGAATTTGCAACAGTTTGGCACCATTTTTGAGTGAATTGGAGAATTTCAGATTTTTGCTGAAATTGTGACCCCGGGGCTTAGAATTTTTTTTTTCACAGGTTAAGTTGTCAAGGCCTGAATTCTTGGTCTATGACAAAAAGGCTTCTGTTTCCACCACCAAACCTTTCAGGGGAGAATTTGCAACAATTTGGCAGCATTTTTGAGTGAATTGGAGAATTTCAGATTTTTGCTGAAATTGTGACCCCGGGGCTTAGAAATTTTTTTTTTCCACAGGTTAAGTTGTTGAGGGCTGATTTCATGTCCTATGGCAAAAAGGCTTCTATTTCCACCGCCAAACCTTTGAGGGGAGAAAGTGCAACAGTTTGGCACCATTTTTGAATGAATTGGAGAATTTCAGATTTTTGCTGAAATTGTGACCCCGGGGCTTAGAATTTTTTTTTTCACAGGTTAAGTTGTCAAGGGTTGAATTCTTGGCCTATGACAAAAAGGCTTCTGTTTCCACCGCCAAACCTTTCAGGGGAGAATGTGCAACAATTTGGCAGCATTTTTGAGTGAATTGGAGAATTTCAGATTTTTGCTGAAATTGTGACCCCGGGGCTTAGAATTTTTTTTTTTCACAGGTTAAGTTGTCAAGGGCTGATTTCTTGGCCTATGACAAAAATGCTTCTGTTTCCACCGCCAAACCTTTCAGGGGAGAATTTGGAACAGTTTGGCACCATTTTTGAGTGAATTGGAGAATTTAAGATGTTTGCTGAAATTGTGACCCCGGGGCTTAGAATTTTTTTTTTCACAGGTTAAGTTGTCAAGGCCTGAATTCTTGGTCTATGACAAAAAGGCTACTGTTTCCACCGCCAAACCTTTCAGGGGAGAATTTGCAACAGTTTGGCAGCATTTTTGAGTGAATTGGAGAATTTCAGATTTTTGCTGAAATTGTGACCCCGGGGCTTAGAAATTTTTTTCCCCCACAGGTTAAGTTGTTGAGGGCTGATTTCATGTCCTATGGCAAAAAGGCTTCTGTTTCCACCGCCAAACATTTGAGGGGAGAATTTGCAACAGTTTGGCATAATTTTTGAGTGAATTGGAGAATTTCAGATTTTTGCTTAGAAATTGTGACCCCGGGGCTTAGAAATTTTTTTTTCACAGGTTAAGTTGTCGAGGGCTGATTTCATGTCCTATCACAAAAAGGCTTCTGTTTCCACCGCCAAATCTTTCAGGGGAGAATGTGCAACAGTTTGGCACCATTTTTGAGTGAATTGGAGAATTTCAGATTTTTGCTGAAATTGTGACCCCGGGGCTTAGAAATTTTTTTTTCACAGGTTAAGTTTTCAAGGGCTGAATTCTTGGCCTATGACAAAAAGGCTTCTGTTTCCACCGCCAAACCTTTCAGGGGAGAAAGTGCAACAGTTTGGCACCATTTTTGAGTGAATTGGAGAATTTCAGATTTTTGCTGAAATTGTGACACCGGTGCTTAGAAATTTTTTTTTCACAGGTTAAGTTGTCGAGGGCTGATTTCTTGGCCTATGACAAAAAGGCTTCTGTTTCCACCGCCAAACCTTTCAGGGGAGAAAGTGCAACAGTTTGGCACCATTTTTGAGTGAATTGGAGAATTTCAGATTTTTGCTGAAATTGTGACGCCGGTGCTTAGAAATTTTTTTTTCACAGGTTAAGTTGTCGAGGGCTGATTTCTTGGCCTATGACAAAAAGGCTTCTGTTTCCACCACCAAACTTTTCAGGGGAGAATTTGCAACAGTTTGGCACCATTTTTGAGTGAATTGGAGAATTTCAGATTTTTGCTGAAATTGTGACCCCGGGGCTTAGAAATTTTTTTTTCACAGGTTAAGTTGTCAAGGGTTGAATTCTTGGCCTATGACAAAAAGGCTTCTGTTTCCACCCCCAAACCTTTCAGGGGAGAATTTGCAACAGTTTGGCACCATTTTTGAGTGAATTGGAGAATTTCAGATTTTTGCTGAAATTGTGACCCCGGGGCTTAGAATTTTTTTCCCCCACAGGTTAAGTTGTTGAGGGCTGATTTCATGTCCTATGGCAAAAAGGCTTCTGTTTCCACCGCCAAACTTTTCAGGGGAGAACGTGCAACAGTTTGGCACCATTTTTGAGTGAATTGGAGAATTTCAGATTTTTGCTGAAATTGTGACCCCGGAACTTAGAAAATTTTTTTCCCCACAGGTTAAGTTGTTGAGGGCTGATTTCATGTCCTATGACAAAAAGGCTTCTGTTTCCACCGCCAAACCTTTCAGGGGAGAATTTGCAACAGTTTGGCACCATTTTTGAGTGAATTGGAGAATTTCAGATTTTTGCTGAAATTGTGATCCCGGGGCTTAGAAATTTTTTTTTCACAGGTTAAGTTGTCAAGGGCTGAATTCATGTCCTATGACAAAAAGGCTTCTGTTTCCACCGCCAAACCTTTCAGGGGAGAATGTGCAACAGTTTGACACCATTTTTGAGTGAATTGGAGAATTTCAGATTTTTGCTGAAATTGTGACCCCGGGGCTTAGAATTTTTTTTTCACAGGTTAAGTTGTCAAGGGCTGAATTCTTGGCCTATGACAAAAAGGCTTCTGTTTCCACGGCCAAACTTTTCAGAGAAGAATTTGCAACAGTTTGGCACCATTTTTGAGTGAATTGGAGAATTTCAGATTTTTGCTTAAAAATTGTGACCCCGGGGCTTAGAAAATTTTTTTTCACAGGTTAAGTTGTCGAGGGCTGATTTCTTGGCCTATGACAAAAAGGCTTCTTTTTCCACCGCCAAACTTTTCAGGGGAGAATGTGCAACAGTTTGGCATCATTTTTGAGTGAATTGGAGAATTTCAGATTTTTGCTGAAATTGTGACCCCGGGGCTTAGAAAATTTTTTTTTTCACAGGTTAAGTTGTTGAGGGCTGATTTCATGTCCTATCACAAAAAGGCTTCTGTTTCCACCGCCAAATCTTTCAGGGGAGAATGTGCAACAGTTTGGCACCATTTTTGAGTGAATTGGATAATTTCAGATTTTTGCTGAAATTGTGACCCCGGGGCTTAGAATTTTTTTTTTTCACAGGTTAAGTTGTCAAGGGCTGATTTCTTGGCCTATGACAAAAAAGCTTCTGTTTCCACCGCCAAACCTTTCAGGGGAGAATTTGGAACAGTTTGGCACCATTTTTGAGTGAATTGGAGAATTTAAGATGTTTGCTGAAATTGTGACCCCGGGGCTTAGAATTTTTTTTTTCACAGGTTAAGTTGTCAAGGCCTGAATTCTTGGTCTATGACAAAAAGGCTACTGTTTCCACCGCCAAACCTTTCAGGGGAGAATTTGCAACAGTTTGGCAGCATTTTTGAGTGAATTGGAGAATTTCAGATTTTTGCTGAAATTGTGACCCCGGGGCTTAGAAATTTTTTTCCCCCACAGGTTAAGTTGTTGAGGGCTGATTTCATGTCCTATGGCAAAAAGGCTTCTGTTTCCACCGCCAAACATTTGAGGGGAGAATTTGCAACAGTTTGGCATAATTTTTGAGTGAATTGGAGAATTTCAGATTTTTGCTTAGAAATTGTGACCCCGGGGCTTAGAAATTTTTTTTTCACAGGTTAAGTTGTCGAGGGCTGATTTCTTGGCCTATGACAAAAAGGCTTCTGTTTCCACCACCAAACTTTTCAGGGGAGAATTTGCGACAGTTTGGCACCATTTTTGAGTGAATTGGATAATTTCAGATTTTTGCTGAAATTGTGACCCCGGGGCTTAGAATTTTTTTTTTCACAGGTTAAGTTGTCAAGGCCTGAATTCTTGGTCTATGATAAAAAGGCTTCTGTTTCCACCGCCAAACCTTTCAGGGGAGAATTTGGAACAGTTTGGCACCATTTTTGAGTGAATTGGAGAATTTCAGATTTTTGCTGAAATTGTGACCCCGGGGCTTAGAAATTTTTTTTCCCCACAGGTTAAGTTGTTGAGGGCTGATTTCATGTCCTATCACAAAAAGGCTTCTGTTTCCACTGCCAAATCTTTCAGGGGAGAATGTGCAACAGTTTGGCACCATTTTTGAGTGAATTGGAGGATTTCAGATTTTTGCTGAAATTGTGACCCCGGAGCTTAGAATTTTTTTCCCCAATGGTTAAGTTGTTGAGGGCTGATTTCATGTCCTATGATAAAAAGGCTTCTGTTTCCACCGCCAAACCTTTGAGGGGAGAAAGTGCAACAGTTTGGCACCATTTTTGAATGAATTGGATAATTTCAGATTTTTGCTGAAATTGTGACCCCGGGGCTTAGAAATTTTTTTTCCCACAGGTTAAGTTGTTGAGGGCTGATTTCATGTCCTATGATAAAAAGGCTTCTGTTTCCACCGCCAAACCTTTGAGGGGAGAATGTGCAACAGTTTGGCACCATTTTTGAGTGAATTGGAGAATTTCAGATTTTTGCTGAAATTGTGACCCCGGGGCTTAGAAATTTTTTTTTCACAGGTTAAGTTGTCGAGGGCTGATTTCTTGGCCTATGACAAAAAGGCTTCTGTTTCCACCGCCAAACTTTTCAGGGGAGAATTTGCAACAGTTTGGCACCATTTTTGAGTGAATTGGAGAATTTCAGATTTTTGCTTAGAAATTGTGACCCCGGGGCTTAGAAATTTTTTTTTCACAGGTTAAGTTGTCGAGGGCTGATTTCTTGGCCTATGACAAAAAAGCTTCTGTTTCCACCACCAAACTTTTCAGGGGAGAATTTGCAACAGTTTGGCACCATTTTTGAGTGAATTGGAGAATTTCAGATTTTTGCTGAAATTGTGACCCCGGGGCTTAGAATTTTTTTTTTCACAGGTTAAGTTGTCAAGGCCTGAATTCTTGGTCTATGACAAAAAGGCTTCTGTTTCCACCACCAAACCTTTCAGGGGAGAATTTGCAACAATTTGGCAGCATTTTTGAGTGAATTGGAGAATTTCAGATTTTTGCTGAAATTGTGACCCCGGGGCTTAGAAATTTTTTTTTCACAGGTTAAGTTGTCGAGGGCTGATTTCTTGGCCTATGACAAAAAGGCTTCTGTTTCCACCGCCAAACTTTTCAGGGGAGAATTTGCAACAGTTTGGCACCATTTTTGAGTGAATTGGAGAATTTCAGATTTTTGCTTAGAAATTGTGACCCTGGGGCTTAGAAATTTTTTTTTCACAGGTTAAGTTGTCGAGGGCTGATTTCTTGGCCTATGACAAAAAAGCTTCTGTTTCCACCACCAAACTTTTCAGGGGAGAATTTGCAACAGTTTGGCACCATTTTTGAGTGAATTGGAGAATTTCAGATTTTTGCTGAAATTGTGACCCCGGGGCTTAGAATTTTTTTTTTCACAGGTTAAGTTGTCAAGGCCTGAATTCTTGGTCTATGACAAAAAGGCTTCTGTTTCCACCACCAAACCTTTCAGGGGAGAATTTGCAACAATTTGGCAGCATTTTTGAGTGAATTGGAGAATTTCAGATTTTTGCTGAAATTGTGACCCCGGGGCTTAGAAATTTTTTTTTTCCACAGGTTAAGTTGTTGAGGGCTGATTTCATGTCCTATGGCAAAAAGGCTTCTATTTCCACCGCCAAACCTTTGAGGGGAGAAAGTGCAACAGTTTGGCACCATTTTTGAATGAATTGGAGAATTTCAGATTTTTGCTGAAATTGTGACCCCGGGGCTTAGAATTTTTTTTTTCACAGGTTAAGTTGTCAAGGGTTGAATTCTTGGCCTATGACAAAAAGGCTTCTGTTTCCACCGCCAAACCTTTCAGGGGAGAATGTGCAACAATTTGGCAGCATTTTTGAGTGAATTGGAGAATTTCAGATTTTTGCTGAAATTGTGACCCCGGGGCTTAGAATTTTTTTTTTTCACAGGTTAAGTTGTCAAGGGCTGATTTCTTGGCCTATGACAAAAATGCTTCTGTTTCCACCGCCAAACCTTTCAGGGGAGAATTTGGAACAGTTTGGCACCATTTTTGAGTGAATTGGAGAATTTCAGATTTTTGCTGAAATTGTGACCCCGGGGCTTAGAAATTTTTTTTTCACAGGTTAAGTTGTCGAGGGCTGATTTCTTGGCCTATGACAAAAAGGCTTCTGTTTCCACCGCCAAACTTTTCAGGGGAGAATGTGCAACAGTTTGGCACCATTTTTGAGTGAATTGGAGAATTTCAGATTTTTGCTGAAATTGTGACCCCGGGGCTTAGAAATTTTTTTCCCCCACAGGTTAAGTTGTTGAGGGCTGATTTCATGTCCTATGGCAAAAAGGCTTCTGTTTCCACCGCCAAACCTTTGAGGGGAGAATGTGCAACAGTTTGGCACCATTTTTGAGTGAATTGGAGAATTTCAGATTTTTGCTGAAATTGTGACCCCGGGACTTAGAAATTTTTTTTTTCACAGGTTAAGTTGTTGAGGGCTGATTTCATGTCCTATGACAAAAAGGCTTCTGTTTCCACTGCCAAATCTTTCAGGGGAGAATGTGCAACAGTTTGGCACCATTTTTGAGTGAATTGGAGAATTTCAGATTTTTGCTGAAATTGTGACCCCGGGGCTTAGAAATTTTTTTTTCACAGGTTAAGTTGTCGAGGGCTCATTTGTTGGCCTATGACAAAAAGGCTTCTGTTTCCACCGCCAAACTTGTCAGGGGAGAATGTGCAACAGTTTGGCACCATTTTTGAGTGAATTGGAGAATTTCAGATTTTTGCTGAAATTGTGACCCCGGGGCTTAGAAATTTTTTTTTCACAGGTTAAGTTGTCAAGGCCTGAATTCTTGGTCTATGACAAAAAGGCTTCTGTTTCCACCACCAAACCTTTCAGGGGAGTATTTGCAACAGTTTGCCAGCATTTTTGAGTGAATTGTAGAATTTCAGATTTTTGCTGAAATTGTGACCCCGGGGCTTAGAAATTTTTTTCCCCACAGGTTAAGTTGTTGAGGGCTGATTTCATGTCCTATGGCAAAAAGGCTTCTGTTTCCACCGCCAAACCTTTGAGGGGAGAAAGTGCAACAGTTTGGCACCATTTTTGAGTGAATTGGAGAATTTCAGATTTTTGCTGAAATTGTGACCCCGGGGCTTAGAATTTTTTTTTCCAATGGTTAAGTTGTTGAGGGCTGATTTCATGTCCTATGACAAAAAGGCTTCTGTTTCCACTGCCAAACTTTTCAGGGGAGAATGTGCAACAGTTTGACACCATTTTTGAGTGAATTGGAGAATTTCAGATTTTTGCTGAAATTGTGACCCCGGGGCTTAGAAATTTTTTTTTCACAGGTTAAGTTGTCGAGGGCTGATTTCTTGGCCTATGACAAAAAGGCTTCTGTTTCCACCGCCAAACTTTTCAGGGGAGAATGTGCAACAGTTTGGCACCATTTTTGAGTGAATTGGAGAATTTCAGATTTTTGCTGAAATTGTGACCCCGGGGCTTAGAAATTTTTTTCCCCCACAGGTTAAGTTGTTGAGGGCTGATTTCATGTCCTATGGCAAAAAGGCTTCTGTTTCCACCGCCAAACCTTTGAGGGGAGAATGTGCAACAGTTTGGCACCATTTTTGAGTGAATTGGAGAATTTCAGATTTTTGCTGAAATTGTGACCCCGGGACTTAGAAATTTTTTTTTTCACAGGTTAAGTTGTTGAGGGCTGATTTCATGTCCTATGACAAAAAGGCTTCTGTTTCCACTGCCAAATCTTTCAGGGGAGAATGTGCAACAGTTTGGCACCATTTTTGAGTGAATTGGAGAATTTCAGATTTTTGCTGAAATTGTGACCCCGGGGCTTAGAAATTTTTTTTTCACAGGTTAAGTTGTCGAGGGCTCATTTGTTGGCCTATGACAAAAAGGCTTCTGTTTCCACCGCCAAACTTGTCAGGGGAGAATGTGCAACAGTTTGGCACCATTTTTGAGTGAATTGGAGAATTTCAGATTTTTGCTGAAATTGTGACCCCGGGGCTTAGAAATTTTTTTTTCACAGGTTAAGTTGTCAAGGCCTGAATTCTTGGTCTATGACAAAAAGGCTTCTGTTTCCACCACCAAACCTTTCAGGGGAGTATTTGCAACAGTTTGCCAGCATTTTTGAGTGAATTGTAGAATTTCAGATTTTTGCTGAAATTGTGACCCCGGGGCTTAGAAATTTTTTTCCCCACAGGTTAAGTTGTTGAGGGCTGATTTCATGTCCTATGGCAAAAAGGCTTCTGTTTCCACCGCCAAACCTTTGAGGGGAGAAAGTGCAACAGTTTGGCACCATTTTTGAGTGAATTGGAGAATTTCAGATTTTTGCTGAAATTGTGACCCCGGGGCTTAGAAATTTTTTTTCCAATGGTTAAGTTGTTGAGGGCTGATTTCATGTCCTATGACAAAAAGGCTTCTGTTTCCACTGCCAAACTTTTCAGGGGAGAATGTGCAACAGTTTGACACCATTTTTGAGTGAATTGGAGAATTTCAGATTTTTGCTGAAATTGTGACCCCGGGGCTTAGAAATTTTTTTTTCACAGGTTAAGTTGTCGAGGGCTGATTTCTTGGCCTATGACAAAAAGGCTTCTGTTTCCACCGCCAAACTTTTCAGGGGAGAATGTGCAACAGTTTGGCACCATTTTTGAGTGAATTGGAGAATTTCAGATTTTTGCTGAAATTGTGACCCCGGGGCTTAGAAAATTTTTTTTTCCACAGCTTAAGTTGTTGAGGGCTGATTTCATGTCCTATCACAAAAAGGCTTCTGTTTCCACCGCCAAATCTTTCAGGGGAGAATGTGCAACAGTTTGGCACCATTTTTGAGTGAATTGGAGGATTTCAGATTTTTGCTGAAATTGTGACCCCGGAGCTTAGAATTTTTTTCCCCAATGGTTAAGTTGTTGAGGGCTGATTTCATGTCCTATGATAAAAAGGCTTCTGTTTCCACCGCCAAACCTTTGAGGGGAGAAAGTGCAACAGTTTGGCACCATTTTTGAATGAATTGGAGAATTTCAGATTTTTGCTGAAATTGTGACCCCGGGGCTTAGAAATTTTTTTTTCCACAGGTTAAGTTGTTGAGGGCTGATTTCATGTCCTATGATAAAAAGGCTTCTGTTTCCACCGCCAAACCTTTGAGGGGAGAATGTGCAACAGTTTGGCACCATTTTTGAGTGAATTGGAGAATTTCAGATTTTTGCTGAAATTGTGACCCCGGGGCTTAGAATTTTTTTTTTCACAGGTTAAGTTGTCGAGTGCTGATTTCTTGGCCTATGACAAAAAGGCTTCTGTTTCCACCACCAAACCTTTCAGGGGAGAATTTGCAACAGTTTGGCACCATTTTTGAGTGAATTGGAGAATTTCAGATTTTTGCTTAGAAATTGTGACCCCGGGGCTTAGAAATTTTTTTTCACAGGTTAAGTTGTCGAGGGCTGATTTCTTGGCCTATGACAAAAAGGCTTCTGTTTCCACCACCAAACTTTTCAGGGGAGAATTTGCAACAGTTTGGCACCATTTTTGAGTGAATTGGAGAATTTCAGATTTTTGCTTAGAAATTGTGACCCTGGGGCTTAGAAATTTTTTTTTCACAGGTTAAGTTGTCGAGGGCTGATTTCTTGGCCTATGACAAAAAAGCTTCTGTTTCCACCACCAAACTTTTCAGGGGAGAATTTGCAACAGTTTGGCACCATTTTTGAGTGAATTGGAGAATTTCAGATTTTTGCTGAAATTGTGACCCCGGGGCTTAGAATTTTTTTTTCACAGGTTAAGTTGTCAAGGCCTGAATTCTTGGTCTATGACAAAAAGGCTTCTGTTTCCACCACCAAACCTTTCAGGGGAGAATTTGCAACAATTTGGCAGCATTTTTGAGTGAATTGGAGAATTTCAGATTTTTGCTGAAATTGTGACCCCGGGGCTTAGAAATTTTTTTTTTCCACAGGTTAAGTTGTTGAGGGCTGATTTCATGTCCTATGGCAAAAAGGCTTCTATTTCCACCGCCAAACCTTTGAGGGGAGAAAGTGCAACAGTTTGGCACCATTTTTGAATGAATTGGAGAATTTCAGATTTTTGCTGAAATTGTGACCCCGGGGCTTAGAATTTTTTTTTTCACAGGTTAAGTTGTCAAGGGTTGAATTCTTGGCCTATGACAAAAAGGCTTCTGTTTCCACCGCCAAACCTTTCAGGGGAGAATGTGCAACAATTTGGCAGCATTTTTGAGTGAATTGGAGAATTTCAGATTTTTGCTGAAATTGTGACCCCGGGGCTTAGAATTTTTTTTTTTCACAGGTTAAGTTGTCAAGGGCTGATTTCTTGGCCTATGACAAAAATGCTTCTGTTTCCACCGCCAAACCTTTCAGGGGAGAATTTGGAACAGTTTGGCACCATTTTTGAGTGAATTGGAGAATTTAAGATGTTTGCTGAAATTGTGACCCCGGGGCTTAGAATTTTTTTTTTCACAGGTTAAGTTGTCAAGGCCTGAATTCTTGGTCTATGACAAAAAGGCTACTGTTTCCACCGCCAAACCTTTCAGGGGAGAATTTGCAACAGTTTGGCAGCATTTTTGAGTGAATTGGAGAATTTCAGATTTTTGCTGAAATTGTGACCCCGGGGATTAGAAATTTTTTTTTCACAGGTTAAGTTGTCGAGGGCTGATTTCTTGGCCTATGACAAAAAAGCTTCTGTTTCCACCACCAAACTTTTCAGGGGAGAATTTGCAACAGTTTGGCACCATTTTTGAGTGAATTGGAGAATTTCAGATTTTTGCTGAAATTGTGACCCCGGGGCTTAGAATTTTTTTTTTCACTGGTTAAGTTGTCAAGGCCTGAATTCTTGGTCTATGACAAAAAGGCTTCTGTTTCCACCACCAAACCTTTCAGGGGAGTATTTGCAACAGTTTGCCAGCATTTTTGAGTGAATTGTAGAATTTCAGATTTTTTGCTGAAATTGTGACCCCGGGGCTTAGAAATTTTTTTCCCCCACAGGTTAAGTTGTTGAGGGCTGATTTCATGTCCTATGGCAAAAAGGCTTCTGTTTCCACCGCCAAACCTTTGAGGGGAGAATGTGCAACAGTTTGGCACCATTTTTGAGTGAATTGGAGAATTTCAGATTTTTGCTGAAATTGTGACCCCGGGACTTAGAAATTTTTTTTTTCACAGGTTAAGTTGTTGAGGGCTGATTTCATGTCCTATGACAAAAAGGCTTCTGTTTCCACTGCCAAATCTTTCAGGGGAGAATGTGCAACAGTTTGGCACCATTTTTGAGTGAATTGGAGAATTTCAGATTTTTGCTGAAATTGTGACCCCGGGGCTTAGAAATTTTTTTTTCACAGGTTAAGTTGTCGAGGGCTCATTTGTTGGCCTATGACAAAAAGGCTTCTGTTTCCACCGCCAAACTTGTCAGGGGAGAATGTGCAACAGTTTGGCACCATTTTTGAGTGAATTGGAGAATTTCAGATTTTTGCTGAAATTATGACTCCGGGGCTTAGAAAATTTTCCCCCCCACAGGTTAAGTTGTTGAGGGCTGATTTCATGTCCTATGATAAAAAGGCTTCTGTTTCCACCGCCAAACCTTTCAGGGGAGAATGTGCAACAGTTTGGCACCATTTTTGAGTGAATTGGAGAATTTCAGATTTTTGCTGAAATTGTGACCCCGGGGCTTAGAAATTTTTTTTTCACAGGTTAAGTTGTCAAGGGCTGAATTCTTGGCCTATGACAAAAACGTTTCTGTTTCCACCGCCAAACCTTTCAGGGGAGAATGTGCAACAGTTTGGCACCATTTTTGAGTGAATTGGAGAATTTCAGATTTTTGCTGAAATTGTGACCCCGGGGCTTAGAAATTTTTTTTCCAATGGTTAAGTTGTTGAGGGCTGATTTCATGTCCTATGACAAAAAGGCTTCTGTTTCCACCGCCAAATCTTTCAGGGGAGAATGTGCAACAGTTTGGCACCATTTTTGAGTGAATTGGAGAATTTCAGATTTTTGCTGAAATTGTGACCCCGGGGCTTAGAATTTTTTTTTTTTTCACAGGTTAAGTTGTCAAGGGCTGATTTCTTGGCCTATGACAAAAAAGCTTCTGTTTCCACCGCCAAACCTTTCAGGGGAGAATTTGGAACAGTTTGGCACCATTTTTGAGTGAATTGGAGAATTTCAGATTTTTGCTTAGAAATTGTGACCCCGGGGCTTAGAAATTTTTTTTTCACAGGTTAAGTTGTCGAGGGCTGATTTCTTGGCCTATGACAAAAAAGCTTCTGTTTCCACCACCAAACTTTTCAGGGGAGAATTTGCAACAGTTTGGCACCATTTTTGAGTGAATTGGAGAATTTCAGATTTTTGCTGAAATTGTGACCCCGGGGCTTAGAATTTTTTTTTTTCACAGGTTAAGTTGTCAAGGCCTGAATTCTTGGTCTATGACAAAAAGGCTTCTGTTTCCACCACCAAACCTTTCAGGGGAGAATTTGCAACAATTTGGCAGCATTTTTGAGTGAATTGGAGAATTTCAGATTTTTGCTGAAATTGTGACCCCGGGGCTTAGAAATTTTTTTTTTCCACAGGTTAAGTTGTCAAGGGCTGATTTCTTGGCCTATGACAAAAATGCTTCTGTTTCCACCGCCAAACCTTTCAGGGGAGAATTTGGAACAGTTTGGCACCATTTTTGAGTGAATTGGAGAATTTAAGATGTTTGCTGAAATTGTGACCCCGGGGCTTAGAATTTTTTTTTTCACAGGTTAAGTTGTCAAGGCCTGAATTCTTGGTCTATGACAAAAAGGCTTCTGTTTCCACCACCAAACCTTTCAGGGGAGTATTTGCAACAGTTTGCCAGCATTTTTGAGTGAATTGTAGAATTTCAGATTTTTGCTGAAATTGTGACCCCGGGGCTTAGAAATTTTTTTCCCCCACAGGTTAAGTTGTTGAGGGCTGATTTCATGTCCTATGGCAAAAAGGCTTCTGTTTCCACCGCCAAACCTTTGAGGGGAGAATGTGCAACAGTTTGGCACCATTTTTGAGTGAATTGGAGAATTTCAGATTTTTGCTGAAATTGTGACCCCGGGGCTTAGAATTTTTTTTTTCACAGGTTAAGTTGTCAAGGCCTGAATTCTTGGTCTATGACAAAAAGGCTTCTGTTTCCACCACCAAACCTTTCAGGGGAGAATTTGCAACAATTTGGCAGCATTTTTGAGTGAATTGGAGAATTTCAGATTTTTGCTGAAATTGTGACCCCGGGGCTTAGAAATTTTTTTTTCACAGGTTAAGTTGTCGAGGGCTGATTTCATGTCCTATGGCAAAAAGGCTTCTGTTTCCACCGCCAAACTTTTCAGGGGAGAATTTGCAACAGTTTGGCACCATTTTTGAGTGAATTGGAGAATTTCAGATTTTTGCTTAGAAATTGTGACCCTGGGGCTTAGAAATTTTTTTTTCACAGGTTAAGTTGTCGAGGGCTGATTTCTTGGCCTATGACAAAAAAGCTTCTGTTTCCACCACCAAACTTTTCAGGGGAGAATTTGCAACAGTTTGGCACCATTTTTGAGTGAATTGGAGAATTTCAGATTTTTGCTGAAATTGTGACCCCGGGGCTTAGAATTTTTTTTTTCACAGGTTAAGTTGTCAAGGCCTGAATTCTTGGTCTATGACAAAAAGGCTTCTGTTTCCACCACCAAACCTTTCAGGGGAGAATTTGCAACAATTTGGCAGCATTTTTGAGTGAATTGGAGAATTTCAGATTTTTGCTGAAATTGTGACCCCGGGGCTTAGAAATTTTTTTTTTCCACAGGTTAAGTTGTTGAGGGCTGATTTCATGTCCTATGGCAAAAAGGCTTCTATTTCCACCGCCAAACCTTTGAGGGGAGAAAGTGCAACAGTTTGGCACCATTTTTGAATGAATTGGAGAATTTCAGATTTTTGCTGAAATTGTGACCCCGGGGCTTAGAATTTTTTTTTTCACAGGTTAAGTTGTCAAGGGTTGAATTCTTGGCCTATGACAAAAAGGCTTCTGTTTCCACCGCCAAACCTTTCAGGGGAGAATGTGCAACAATTTGGCAGCATTTTTGAGTGAATTGGAGAATTTCAGATTTTTGCTGAAATTGTGACCCCGGGGCTTAGAATTTTTTTTTTTCACAGGTTAAGTTGTCAAGGGCTGATTTCTTGGCCTATGACAAAAATGCTTCTGTTTCCACCGCCAAACCTTTCAGGGGAGAATTTGGAACAGTTTGGCACCATTTTTGAGTGAATTGGAGAATTTAAGATGTTTGCTGAAATTGTGACCCCGGGGCTTAGAATTTTTTTTTTCACAGGTTAAGTTGTCAAGGCCTGAATTCTTGGTCTATGACAAAAAGGCTACTGTTTCCACCGCCAAACCTTTCAGGGGAGAATTTGCAACAGTTTGGCAGCATTTTTGAGTGAATTGGAGAATTTCAGATTTTTGCTGAAATTGTGACCCCGGGGATTAGAAATTTTTTTTTCACAGGTTAAGTTGTCGAGGGCTGATTTCTTGGCCTATGACAAAAAAGCTTCTGTTTCCACCACCAAACTTTTCAGGGGAGAATTTGCAACAGTTTGGCACCATTTTTGAGTGAATTGGAGAATTTCAGATTTTTGCTGAAATTGTGACCCCGGGGGCTTAGAATTTTTTTTTTCACTGGTTAAGTTGTCAAGGCCTGAATTCTTGGTCTATGACAAAAAGGCTTCTGTTTCCACCACCAAACCTTTCAGGGGAGTATTTGCAACAGTTTGCCAGCATTTTTGAGTGAATTGTAGAATTTCAGATTTTTGCTGAAATTGTGACCCCGGGGCTTAGAAATTTTTTTCCCCCACAGGTTAAGTTGTTGAGGGCTGATTTCATGTCCTATGGCAAAAAGGCTTCTGTTTCCACCGCCAAACCTTTGAGGGGAGAATGTGCAACAGTTTGGCACCATTTTTGAGTGAATTGGAGAATTTCAGATTTTTGCTGAAATTGTGACCCCGGGACTTAGAAATTTTTTTTTTCACAGGTTAAGTTGTTGAGGGCTGATTTCATGTCCTATGACAAAAAGGCTTCTGTTTCCACTGCCAAATCTTTCAGGGGAGAATGTGCAACAGTTTGGCACCATTTTTGAGTGAATTGGAGAATTTCAGATTTTTGCTGAAATTGTGACCCCGGGGCTTAGAAATTTTTTTTTCACAGGTTAAGTTGTCGAGGGCTCATTTGTTGGCCTATGACAAAAAGGCTTCTGTTTCCACCGCCAAACTTGTCAGGGGAGAATGTGCAACAGTTTGGCACCATTTTTGAGTGAATTGGAGAATTTCAGATTTTTGCTGAAATTATGACTCCGGGGCTTAGAAAATTTTTCCCCCCACAGGTTAAGTTGTTGAGGGCTGATTTCATGTCCTATGATAAA